>NC_056733.1:920345541-920500541 GCF_019279795.1 Protopterus annectens
TTTACAAGATTGCAAAGGGATCTGATAAAGGAAGTTTCAGCTACCCTGTCAGGATCTGTATCTGAAGAAGAACAAGCATTAGTTTCTTTTCAGTTGGACACCCTGCAATGCATCTCAAACTCATCAATTTGGCTCCTCTGTCATGTAGCCAAAGAAATTACCCAAGCAGTGGGTTCAGGCTTTTCTAGCAATAGGCATACCTGGATGTGCGCTTGTGATTTTTTGGAGACTTTCAAGTCATCGTTCAAAGCTCCCTTTGACGGCTCTTGATTGTTTGGCCAAACAGTAAGAGATGCCTTTTCTAGGTGTGAGGAAAATGGAAAGACCCTATCTGCCGTGGGCATAAGTTTTTCCACTCAGAGATCTAGTTTCAGGAATCAGAGATATAGTGGAAAGGTGTGGTTCAAAAAACTTCAAGGGCCTTTTCAAGACATGTGGAGGTAGTTCCCCTAGAGGCAGAGGGTGAAACTCAAATGATAGACGATGCCCTTGCGGCAGAGGAAGCCCACAAAACCAAGGGTCCAGAGATAATTTCTTTGGAAGACCTTTGCAGCACTCCTGAAAGGTGGTCTAATTGTCCTACTTTGAAGGCAATTGGGGCGCCAACTCTCCCTGCACCAGAGAGCCTGTCTAGCAATAACATCAGATATATGGGTGGAGAAGACTATTTCCAGAGGATATATTATACGCTTCTCCCTTCCACCTCCCCAGTGCAAAAAATCAGCTATGTTCCAGAAGGAAAAAGCAGCTATTCAGATACAAAGGCTGCTAGAAAAAAGTTATCTAAGAGGTCCCAATGACCAGAGAAGATTTGGAACTTACTCAAGGTTCTTTTTAGTGCCTAAAACAACAGGGGACTGGAGACTAATTTTGCATCTTAGGAAACTAAACAAATCAGTTTGATGCAGCAAGTTCTGGATTGTCACAGTTCAGTCCATTCTTCTGTTTTTTTGGAAAAGGACAACTGGATGTGCATGCTCTATAGACCTTCAGAAATGCATGCTACCACATAAAGATGGACAGGAGAAGCAGAAGATACCTATGGTTCCAGCTGAGAGCCAGTCATCAGTTCAGAGTTTTGCCCTTTGGTCTCAGTACAGCCCCAGAAGGTAAGGATTTTGGGTGCTTTCATATTTAGACTGGCTCATATCCACTCCGACCAGGCATCAACTACTACAAGCAAGAGGCAATGTTCTTCAGATGTGTTCCAATCTAGGGTTAACTGTAAATTACGAGAAATCTCTTCTAGAACCAACACAATGTTTAGAATTCATAGGTACAATTCTCAACACAAACAAAACAGTAGATGTTATGTCGTCCTATCTCACCATAATTCTTGCTGGATGGGGTTTGGAGCTGAACCTCAGCTCCAACTCGGCCGATACTAAAGCAAGAGAGCTGTTACTGGCTCGAGACTATCCCCTATCCCAAGGTGCCCCATGGCAATTTCCCAGATCTCATTTGCCGCGAAAGCTTCGAGGTTGTCTTCTTTACTGGCTCGTTGGCTAAGTGGAACATTTTGATATTTTTTGCTATATTTCGTATTCTTTCTCTTAATAGTTTTCACTTTTATTATTCTCAAGTGATTGTGTGAGTGTTAGAATCCCCTTTCCTTCTTAGGATTGTATGGCCCGTTTAAGTTAGAGAGCGAGAGGGCCTTCTGTTGTGCGCTAGTTTCTCTTTATATATATATATATATATATATATATATATATATATATATATATATATATATATATATAATTCTTCTTTATAGTTGTACCTTATTGCTGTATTTGTTCTTTAAAAATGTCTAAGGATAAAGATAGAGAACACTGCCCTTCTGGCTTCAAAAAATGTGAAAAATGTTCTCAGAAGATGTCATTGACTGACAGTCTCACACAAGCTGTGTGTACTGTCTTGGAGAAGCTCATTGGCAAGAACCCTGTACTTTTTGTCATGCGTTCAGCACCAGAGTTCTTAATGAACGCAAAAGAAAATTCATTGATAGTGGTCTGATGAGAAGTTCCTTCCTGGAACAGCTGGAACAAGGTCAGACAGCCTCTAAAACTCAAAAAAGGAAATCTCCATCGGCTCCTGCTTCGGAACCGACAAAAAAGTCTAAAGCGACAGAGCCAAAGAGTTCTGGCTCCGATTCTGCTTCTTCGGTCTCAGTGACGTCTGTTTCATCGGCTCCAAGACAATCTTCTTTATTGAGACATTCACCTACCATGAACCCTGTGTCACCAACATTGAGATCTCCTATTTTGGAAAGGAGGAGAGCGCCATCTATCAACACCCATTTCTCCAGGACACTATCCGATGAGGATGTACAGCTGATGGTGAAGCAGCTGCTCTGCAATCCGGCTCTGGCAAAAATGTTAGCCTCTCCAGACCCAAAGGTTTCGGATCCATCCCAGCCTCAGTCTACTGTTCCTCCTCCAACTGCTTCGCTCTTGGAGCCTAATGTTATGGGTCATATTGTGCTGGAACCCTCGGTTCCAAGAATTCTTCCTGCTTCCTCAGAACCGATAACTCTAACTTCATCGGCTCAGTCTGGAGCCGAGGGGTCTGGGAGCAGATGCTCTCCATTCGACTCCGGGAAGGATCGTCGCCCCGGTTTTTCTTCCAAGCCGACTCTCCCTCTCGGTGCTTCGGCTCATCTGAGCTCAGCTCCCACGTCTGCTTCGGAGACTGCTCCTCCGGTTTGGAGTTGATCTTCCGCTTCCTTGGAGCGGAGGTCTTCAGAGTGGGGCGATAAGGCTTTTGAGGCGATAGAGAGAGCTTTGTCAAGTACAAAAGCCCTGCCGTTGGACCCGACATCCCTCCAGGACCCAGTAACAGCCTCTTCTCCCCTGCCTGTCCCTAAGTGTAGGGAACCAGATTCCCAAGGAGCCCCCTCAGGAGGTGTCCCCTCTTCTGAAACCTCCCTAGATTATCCCGCTGGGGAGGTCCATAGGAAGAGAGTCTGCAAGAGGAAGCATATTGACTCACCCGAGTCTGTCACTTCTGACACTGATTTGGATGAGTCAGAAGGGTCCCCAAGACCCCCCTCTGAGGATGTCTCTTTTTCAGACATCCTAGAAATCCTTAGAGCGGTGATTGGAAGACCTCTAACCTTACTGAGGATGAATCAGTGTACCTTGAGGCTTTTGGTTCCTGTCCTTTCACCTCCTGGGCGACACTCCCATATGACCAGCTGTTAGGGGTCATATCTCGAAAAGCTTGGACCTGTCCCAAGAAGGCCTAATAAGTTTATCATGGCTCCAGAAGACAAAACCTTTCTAATCAAGGAGTACCTGTGGATGCTATGGTGGTAGCAGCAGCCACTAAGAAGGAGTTATCTGAGATATCCTCAAATATCCATCCTCCTAATAGAGTCTAGGACAATGGATAGGTATGGAAAGCGTACCTTTTCTTCAGCGGCCTTTACCTCATGGTCGCTGAATTACCTGTCCCATTTTACTAGGCTTCAAAGGGATCTCCTAAAGGAGTTGGGAGATATCCTTCAGGGTTCAGTAGCTTCAAGATCCGCGGACAAGGTATCTTTGCAGCTCTCCACCCTTACCTCTATTGCTAACTCCTCCATGATGCTGATTTCTTATGCAGCTGATGGAGCGAGCAGGGCGGCCGCAGCAGGGATCTCTCTTAGGAGTCATTCCTGGATGCAACTATGCAATTTTACAGAATCCAAGTCTTCCTTTACCAACATCTCCTTTGATGGTTCAACTCTTTTTGGACCTCAGGTAAGAGAGACTGACCAGGTGCGAGCAGGAAGGGAAAACCTTTTCTGCTGTTGAAGTCTGTTTCTACCTTCCTTCCAGACCCTATGCCAAGGGTCAGACAGGAGGGAAAATTTGGTTCTGTAAATCCCAAAAAAGGTTTCCCTCAAGCACAGGGTCAACCCTCCCCTAGAGGCAGAGGGGGAGGTTATAATAGAAGACATCGCAACACCAGGGTGATAGAGATGCTTTCTCTGATTGACCCTTTCATCGCCCCTGAGGGGTTGCCCAACTGTTCGTCTCTGGAGGCAGTCGGGGGTCGTCTCTCACTGTACTCAAGCGCCTGGCTACAAATTTCTCAAGATTGATGGGTACAAAATATAATTTCCAGAGGTTACCTCATTCCTTTTGTTTCTGACCCCCCCCCATAAATTGGTCTTTACAAAATGTACCACCCAATCAAATAGACCGTGCAATGCTAGAGGTCATCTTGTTGCTTCAAAAAAGAGTCATCCAAGAAGTCCCCACAGAGCAAACAGGATTCAGAACTTACAATTCTTTTTAGTTCCAAAAAAGACCAGGGACTGGAGATCAATTCTAGATCTCAGCAAGCTAAACAAGTCTGTAAAAAAATCGAAGTTCCGAATGAACACTCTGCAGTCAATTTTTCCATTTATCGGGAAAGACAATTGGATGTGCTCCATAGATCTTCAGGACGCGTGCTACAATATCAAAATGGACAGGTGCTCCAGAAGACACTTATGCTTTTGGCTGGGAGCCAGTAATTTCCAATTTCGAGCACTGCCCTTTGGCCTCACTACAGCCCCCAGAGTGTTCACCAAATGTATGGCAATGGTCACGGCTCACCTGAGATATCAGGGATTCCAGGTGTTTCCGTACTTAGACTGGCTCCTCACTGCTACCACCAAGCACCAATTAATCTGAGCCAGAGACAAGACTCTATCCTTGTGCGCCAGGTTAGGAATTACACTAAATTTAAAAAAATCCACTTTATCTCCATCGTAGCATATTGTCTTCTTAGGCTCAAATCTAGACTCAACCACCATGACAGCAAAGCTGACTCCAGAAAGAATAGAATCATTGCACAACCAAGTCAGACTTCTGCTGAACAAAGACAAAGTACAAGCCAGAATAGTTCTTTAAGTTCTAGGTACTATGGCGTCCACCATTCTTTTAGTTCCCCTAGCCCATCTACACATGAGAGTGCTTCAGTGGCTACTATTTGCTCAGTGGTCAATGCAGGATCTACCCTTGGCCCACCAAATAATCATTACAAATTCCGGCAAGAAGGATCTAACATGGTGGTTACATATAGACAAGCTTTATCTAGGTCATCCCTTTGTTCTTCCTCATCAAAATGCAGTCTTGACCACGGATGCTTCCCAGATAGGGTTGGAGAGGCATTATATGGGAATGACAGTCAAAGGTATCTGGCAGAATCACGAGAACCACTTGCACATAAATGTTCTGGAGATGAGAGCAGTGCTATACGCGTTGCAAGCACTTCACAGCTCTCTTCCTACCAGAACAATTGCAATTCAATCAGACAACATGTCAGTAGTGTGGTACATAAGCAAGGGGAAACCAAGTCTTACCCACTTTGTCGAGAGACACAGAGAGTATGGAAATGGGCGATGGACTCTCAACATTTTCTGGTAGCAATGCACATTCTGGGGAAGTCCAATGTAATAGCAGACAAACTGAGTCGAGCAATTCTGATGCCTCATGAGTGGTCCCTGAAAACAGACATTGCAGAACAGATTTTTCACAGATGAGGCCAGCCTTGCTGCGATCTATTTGCCATGCACATGAACGCAAAATGCAGCCACTACTTTGCTCTCATTCCCCATCCGGGGCTAACACCCAGGGACACTCTGGTCCATAATTGGCCTCCCAGATTTCTTTACTCTTTTCCACCCTTTCCCCTCATACCCAAAGTGATTCAGAAAGCAAAACTGTTGGAGTACCCTGATCCTCATTGCTCCTTACTGGCCTTGCCAAGTCTGGTTCCCCTTCCTGTGGCCTTACCTCTTGGAGGAACCATGGATTCTGGAACCATCTCCAGACCTTCTGATTCACCAATCGGGACAGTTCCATCCTACCATCCAGACCCTGAAATTGATGGCATGGCTGCTCCATTTCCATGAATAGCCGGGTGTTTATCCCTTTCTCCTACTGTAAAACACATCCTCATTTCCTCCCACCAGAAAATTATACTCCAGCAAATGGAAAAGGTTTTCCATTTGGGTGAAAAAACAAGGCACAGATCCCTACTCAGTCCCCATAGATTCTATTCTGTCCTTCCTCGCATCAATTTTTGAAGAAGGAGCTGCAGCTGCTACCATTAGAGTTCAGTTGGCTGCCATCTCAAATTATCATTTTGGGAACATGGGAAACCCTATTATCTCCCACTCTTATGTAAAACTTTTTTAAAGGAGTCCTCCTCCTCAGACCTCCAATCAGGCAACCTCCGGAGCCCTGGGACTTAAACTTAGTTCTGACCTCATTGATCTCTCTACCATTCCAACCGTCTTCTTCATCTGACTTGAAATTATCTTGGAAGACATTGTTCTTAGTAGCTATAACATCTGCTAGGATGGTTTCAGAATTGCAAGCTCTGACCATTCGACCTCCATATATTATTTTTCATAAGGACAGAGTTTCCCTAATGACTAATCCTCCTTTCCTCCCTAAGGTATGCTCAGAACATAATCTAAACACAACTATTGAATTACCAGTATTCTTCCCCAATTATGGTAACAACTCAGAATACAGACTGCATCAATTAGATGTCCATAGAATCCTCCGATTTTACCTGCACAGGACTAAAGATTTCCGGAAATTGGATCGTTTGTTTCCTTCTCAGAGAAAAACAAAGGTTTACCCATTTCAAAAGTAACTCGGTCTAAATGGCTTTCGGACTGCATCTCATTTTCTTACAAAAATGTTGGGAAACAACTACCTGCTAAAGTGAAAGGCCATTCAACTAGAGCAGTATCAGCTTCATATGCCTTCAAATCAAAACTACCAATTGACACCATTTGTGTAGCAGCTACATGGGCAAGACCTCATACTTTTGTCACTCATTATAAATTAGATTTGGCCTCCTGGGACAGGTCATCCTTTGGGTCACTGTGCTGAAGAGTCTCTTTGCTTGAGCCACCTGGGAAAAAGGTGCTGGTGACGCTGTCCCATCTGCAAGAATTACGGCGAGATAGGACTACATAACATGAAGTTATGTACTTACCATAATGTTCCATGTTTGTAGTCCATCTCGCCTACATTCTTGTGCCCCACCCTTCTTTCCTGTATCCTGGAGGAACTGGTGGACTATCCTTTGCTGCCTGACCTTGTGATAGTTGTCTGTCCATATGCTATGGATTATATGTACATAGTTATTGATAGAATAATCTCTATTATACATTTAGGTACTTTCTTGCAAACAAGATCTGGGCAATTGCTGTGGTGCACCATGGGATAGGGGATAGCCTCGAGCTTTAGTATCGGCCGAGAAGGAGCCGAGGTTTGGCTCTGAACCCCAGCAAGCAAGAATGTAGGCGAGATGGACTATATGGTAAGTACAGAACTTCTTTTTTCTCTTCCTCCACCTAGATTAGAAACTATCAGCTCACAAGTCAAGAAGATAATTTACAATACAAGGGTCTCCGCACGACTAGTTCTTCAGGCCCTAGGCAGTAATTGTTCGGCAGGCCAGGTTTCACATGAGAATCTTGCAAATATCAACCCAGATAAGAATCACCAACCTATGCAAGAGAGACCTCTCATGGTGGATTCAATCTGAGCAGATAGAACAAGGCTGTACATTTATTCCCCCTCAGCCCATAGCCACAGTGACCACTGATGCTTCCCAGTTGGGGGGGGGCAACATCTTCTGGGGAATACAGTCCAAGGCACTTGGCTGCCCAGAGAAGCCAACTTTGCATATCAGTGTCCTAGAGAGGACAGCAATGCTTTTAGTGTTGTAAGCTTTCCAGGATGCTCTCCCCTTAGGGACAGTTGTGATACAAACAGACATGTCAGTAGTCTGGTACATCAACAAACAAGTGGGAACCAGATCCTACCCCTTGTGTTGAAAAACATTCAAAGTGTGGCAATGGCTGATCTCATCCGACTGCTTCTAGTAGCAATGCACATTCCAGGGAAGTCCAGTGTAATAGACATATTGAGCAGATACATTATTATGCCTCATGAGTGGTCCCTCAATCAGATAGTGGCGGAAAGGATATTCTGTAAATGGGGCCAGCCTTGCTGCAATCTTTTCACATCCCCCCTAAACATCAAATGCAGTAACTATTTTGTCCTGATCCCCTCATGAGGGGAATCATTGAGGGATGCTGTTATTCACACTTGGCCCCTGGTCTCTTTTACGCCTTTCCTCCAACTCCTTTAATCCTGAAATTTCTGCAGAAAGTAAACAGGGTGAAGAACAAAGTAATCCTCATTGCACCATATTGGCCTCAACAGATTTGGCTCCCCTTCCTTTGGCCTCATTTACTTCAACAGCCATGGATTCTGGATCCAACTACAGACCTGTCTCACCCAACAGGTATGATTCATCTGAACTGGCTAACTGCTAGGCTTCTCCAGTTCCGTTGATAACCAGACAACTCAAGGTCTCTTCTCCAGTTTATCACATACTTTTATCATCTCATAAGCCATCTACATGTGAATTGTACTCTAGTAAATGGAGATTTGTCTACTGGGCACAGCAAAATGATTTGGATCCATTCGCAGCCCTGATCCATAGTATCCTTGAATTTTTAGCCCAACTGTTTAGAAGGAGCAGCTTCTGCAACAATCAGGGTACAGTTAGCTGCAATTTCCAGTTATCATATTGGTTTTCAAGGTTCTCCAGTTGCTTCACACATGCCCGGTAAAGCCTTTCTGAGATGAACTCTCTTACTAAAATCACCTTACAAAGATCCTCCTCCCTCTTGGGACCTGAATTTGCTACTGCAGGCAGTCATACAACCTCTTTTTGAACCAGCAGCTAAATGTGATCTCAAGTTCCTTTCTTGGAAAACTATTTTTAGTGGCCATATTCTCTGCAAGAAGAATTTCAGAGATTCAAGCCTTATTGTCATAACCACCATATTTAATCTTTCATAAAGATAAGGTTGTATTATGTACTAACCCATCTTTTCTACCTAAAATAATATTGGACACTAATATCAACCAATCCATCAGTTTACCAGTATTTTTCCTAAATTTTCCAATAAAGTCAAATACCTACTACATTTATTATATGTTCACAATTATTTTTTTACCTTCATAGGACAAAAAATATCAGGGAATCCGACCAAGTCTTCATTCCCTTCTCAGAAGTAAGATTGGGCAAACCAGTGACTAGAGTAACACTGGGTAGATGGATCACAGATTGTATTCCATTCATTTATAAGAAACAGGGTATTACTTTACCAAATGTGATCCCATTCAACTAGGGCCATGGCGACTTTATCAGTATTTCAAGCTAGACCATCCATGGGTGATATATGTGCAGCCACAACTTGGGCTACTCCCCCATACCTTTGTTACTCATTACAAATTGGACTTGGTCTCCAGTGGAAGGGCATCATTTGGTTCAATGGTGCTAAGGAATATCCTTCCTTGAGTCCACCCAGGATCTAGGGAAGCTGAGAACTCTATCCCAGTTGTTGAAGATAGAATGAAAATTGACAACATCAGGTAAAGAAGTTATGTACTCACCATAACGTTCCATCTGTGTTGTCCACTTTCATTCTTCCTCAACAACCCACCCTCCAACCTCCTACCTTTGGACTCCTAAAAGAATAAGTGGGCCTGTATTGTCACTTCCCTGTGCTTTCTAGATCTTAACTTTTCTCACGTTTATATATATATATATATATATATATATATATATATCAGCAAACAAGATCTGAGGTAATTTAGGAAGGGTGCATTATGGGTAAGGGAGGAGCTTGAGACCTTTTTGGTTGCCATGAGCTATAGCAACAGCCAAATCAGATCTGAACCCAAAGGTTGAGGAAGAATGATAACGGACAACACAGATGGAATGTTATGGTGAGTACATAACTTCCTTTTTCTGCTTGTGCTATGTATAGGAAACTTAACTGTGTAGCTCTGAAGTACCTCTTCAGATCTGGTAATCCCAAACCACCTTGTTCAATTGGAAGAATCAGCTTATCTCGCTTGACTCTTGCAGTTTTTCCATCCTAGATGAAATCCTTTAGCTATTTATTAATTGCTAACCACAATTTCTCCTCTGGTTGATAGAAATATGCCTGACCTGTTTATAAAACTAAAGGGACTAAAAACAATTTAACTGCTTGTATCTTGCTATCCATATCATAGAGCTTCCAGTTTCTCAGTTTTTGTATTATCTTTTTAGTCTCTTCCCATATAAACAAGATGCCACACCAGAATCCTTTTTAATCCATACTGCTAAGTACTTCATTTTATCATGTCCCCATAAATATGGATATTGCTGAACCAATTTGTGTGTGGTTCATAATTTACAGCTATAGCCTTTGTTTTAGCTTCATTAATTTTGTATCCAGAAAAGATCTGAAACTGTCTCAAAATATTCCACGGCATTGAAATGTCCTTTTCTGGTTTTATTGGGTATAAAATATCATCTGCAAATAGAGCCATCTTTTCTTAACTACCATACCAATTATATTCTTGAATTTAAGTCTTTTTTTTTTGACAAGTGGCTATAAATATAGTGCAAATAAACAGGAAGGAGGACGCTCCTGCCTGGATCTTCTGCTCAAACAGAAATTATCAGAGAGGAACCCACACACTTTAATTTTTGCCTTCAATCCCTCATGTATCTTCCTAATCAAGCTTATTATTTTATGAGGGGAATGCAAATGCTTCAATTGCCCTGCTCATCCTCCCAACTACTTTCAATCTCTCCTCCCCCTTCATACTCGCATTGCAAGGAAAATTCACAGGACCCTGAGATTCTTGGCAGAAACGTTTCCCATGGTGCTGGTCTCCAGGCTCCATAGGAGAAATATTAAGTGGTATCTAAAATCTGTAATATCCCAAATATTGTCTTCCTCTGGACACCCAGATCCCATTTCTTCCCTTTCTAAAAGAATTTTAGTGGTGGATACCATAGGTAAACCTCAACCCAGGACTTAATTCATATTTGCAGATACCTTGCCAGAGCTGCACACAGATGCCTCAGATGTAGAGTGGGGGGCATGGGCAGGCTCTGAGTCCAGGGCCAATGACCAACAAATCAAAAGACAACACACATCAACCTGAAGAAGATGTGAGCTCTGATTCAGGCCCTGCAGATCTTCTCTCACACCTGGTTTACAGGTCCCCTAAGAATTTTCACAGGCACTACTGTCATATAGTACATAAACAAGGGGGAGGTCTTATCAGCTATGCAGCTTGGCTGTTGTGGGATAGCAACAGGCCACAAAAGCAAGCCCGTCCCTTCAAGCAGTCTACATTGCATCTCAGGATAATGTCCTGGCAGACTTTCTAAGCAGATCTAGGGAGAACCCTCAAAAATGAATACTGAACAGAGAGGTCTTCCTAAACATGGTCCATAAATGGGGTATTCCTTGGGCAGACCAGTTTACTTCTCTCCACAACAGACAGCTGCAGCTGTTTTGCTCAATAACTCCTTGCCCTCAGGTGTGGAGAACAGATGCTGTATCATTCCTTGGAAAGGAAAGCTTTTTCCTTCCCTCCTCTGCCACTACTCCCCAACATCTGGTTAAAGATTCAAAAAGGCAATCCAAAAATATTGCTGGTGACTTCCTTGTGGCACAGGCAGCATTAGTTCCCCTTTCTTTGCCACTTAGCCAAGGGTCATCACATGTGCTCACTACTTCGCCCCAGTCTATGATCCCTAGCCTGACATTACTGATAAGATTCTGATCCCTTTCGGACACCAATGTTCTGAGAACGTGCTTCAGATTCTTCAGGAGGCAAGGAAACCTACCATCAGAAAACCTTGTGTATATCCAAATAGAAGAGATTTTCTGTCTGATGTCATGCTAGAGAACAGGACGCTATTCAATCTGGTGTTCCTACTATCCTTTATTTGTGTGAACTATTTAAAAGTGCTCTTGCCTACTCCTCAATTAAGGCAAACTTGTTGGCCATTTCTGCATGCTTGCCCCTAAAAACCCTCTCCTTTGCAGGCTAGAGGTAAAATAGTTCCTTAAAATCGTCCTTCATTTCAAACCACCTCAGAAAACTATTCCACCTTCTTGGGATATTAAGTTTGCCTTTGAAAAGCTCTCACTACTTCTCTTTGAACCAGCATATTTTGCTTCTCTCAAAATTTGCACTTGGAAAACCATACTTTACTGTACCCCTCCAGACAGAAGAGTTTCACAGTGCCAACCCCTCATTTATTCCTAAAGTAGTCAAAGAGCTATCCTTCGATAAGGGCATCAATCTTCCTGCCTAACTCTCAAAATGAGAGAGGAGAGAATCCTACATTCTCTAGATGTTCACAGGCAGTTTAGATTTTACTTGGACAACACCAAGTCCATTTACAAGACTGACCAGTTTTTTTTTTTCAGGAAGTCAGGTTTGGAAAGTGGTTTCTAAATGATCTTTTGCCAAATGGGTTTCCTTGTCCAGTTCCTTTTTTGTTGCACGCACCATGGGAAATATTTACCTTCTGCTGTAAAAGTGCATTTCATTGGCTTCTTCTGGAGCCTTTTACAAAGGTATACTCTACAACAATCTTAGCAGCTACTTAGTCTACTATACTTATGTCTACTAAACACTAAAGGGTAGATGCTTTCTCTAACTCCAGTGCCTCTTACCTGGTCTGTCCTCTCTGGATTGATAGCTCTCCTATGACTGATCCATCCACCCATACCGCTAAACTTTTGGAATCACCCAACAGTTTGTAATAATGCAACAGTGATCTAAGAAAGGACATAATACAGTTGTGTAAGAACTTATAACAGTTGCTGTCATACTGATCACTGTTGCAGTATTCCTTCCCACCTGTCTATCCTCTGTAAATGTCTTTAAATGGGTCTTGACCTCCTTTTTCTGGATAAAGGGGGAACCATTCTCAACTTTCTCCCCCTTAGCTGTCCTTTTCTTATCCTGTATCCTCTGGTATCTCTATATCTGATCTCAAGAGAGCCTGAGGTTTCACACTATGTCCACTTTTGTAGCCTTATGCCTATGGACTTAGGTCATACATCAGATGTATGGCTCTGTGGAAGGTTTTGGCCAAACACCCAGGTTATTTGGGAGATAATGCAACAGTTTGGAATACTGCAACACTGACCAGTAGGTGGACATCTATCCTTTTGTGGTAAGTTCTTACACAACTGTACTTTTCTTATCAGGAACTACCTTAACTTTAGAGGCTTATTTCTTGGGGGTACTTATTTGTGTTAAGGGTACTGCTTTTTCAGCATTTTGAGTTTAGGTGTTTGTGTTTTACTTTAAAGGAGTATTAAAACTACAAACATAGTTAATGTTTGTGCACTTTGTGACAACTTACCTGCCAGTCGTGACACAGCCAGGAAAGGAACCACTGATATACTGACTGAAATCACTGTTGCTGTACTCCAGACAGATGGGTTTTCACTGCTAAATCCAGTGGAGGTACCAAAACCTAAACCATCCCAGACGCATATGCCCATTGTATGTCCTCAGCTCACAACCGTTGGGATACATAACCAGACATATGAGTGTAATTCCCCAGAATGTCATGCCTCTAGCCTGAACACAGGTCTCACACCCATCAGTCTGATCTTCGCACAGTCGTTTGTACTGCAAGCCTCCTCTGATTCAGATAGGTGCACTACCTTTGCTTTAAAGGACAACTACGTGCTTCTTTGCTTGTTTCCTCATTTCCAAAATGCTTTTCTTCCCTATTTTATGATGATAACACTGAAGAAAAGTCAGTCTGCTGCATTAAATCCTGATTTTGAATGTTTCTTTCACCACCCATTGTTACAGCTCTGGTACAGAGCCATCTTTAAGGTTATCACAATCTTGCAGAGCTGTTTAAACTGTAAGGGCACTGGAATGGCATAGTAATAACGCCCTGTACTATTTTCAACTCTTTCCCATGTTGCTGTCAAAGCACCACCCACAGACCGCCCTCTTCCTTCTTTTCACCCAGGAAATGCCTCCATTAATTAAATATGCATTATATATGTTTACACTGCCTTCAGCATCCAATAAAAAGGCAGTCCTTGACTACTCCAGGAACTATTCTCATGAGTGTAGTTGCAACACGCAGCTATTTTCCTGAAGGATTAGTTCTGTATCTGCTTAGCGTGGAGCCAGTGTTCAACAATTGGATATATATTTTTTATTTTCTGAACTCAGTAAGCTTCACCTTTCTGCTGCATAGAGTTATATGTGTATGCCAGAGTTAAGCTTATTAACCTTCCCTAATAGTTTCATAGTATAGTACTAGGCTATCTGCCCTGGGGCATTTGTAAGCCTAGCCATAGTGATGTGGCTTTTGCCACCCCATGAAATGGTACAAAAATGTACAGAATAAATGTACAGAATAAATCTAGAATACTGTGCCTCTGTCTAGTATTGACACAATGAAGGTCCCCTTATATAATAGAATTAGTTTACTGTGCCCCTGTCTAGCAGTGACACAGATGTGACCCCTGGGGTAAACTTACGATCTCCCATCCACTCATCAAGATTTCTCTTGAAGAGAGTCAGTGAGGGGCTCTGCCTAATACGAACTGGGATCCTGTTCCAAAGCATGGGAAGCCTCTGGGTTATGAATCTATCCCTCTAGCATGTCCTATTCATACTTGTGCCGAGGTTTAAGTCTTTAGCTCTCGTGGTCCTGATGGATTTGGATTTTTTTGAGGTGGAGCATGTCCATCAGATCCTGATTGGACATGGCCTTGTACGTCAGGCAGAGATCACCTCTGAGCAGGCGGTATGCTACTGAATAGAGCTGAAGTTTCTTTAGTCTGGCAGAATAAGACATATGTTGGAGACCCTTGATCCTTTTGCTGAGGTACTTTTGTGGTCTCTCCAGCTGTTGCAAATGCCGGGTGAGGTACATACCAAATGGGGCATTGTACTCAATCATGGGTCTGATGAGGGAGGAATATAGGGGTACAATGACATCCTTGGATCTGGATATGAATCCCTTCATGATGAGGTGTGCAAGGTAGAATGTTTTTCTAACCACTTTGACAATGTGGGTGTCAAATGAGAGGTCGCTGTCTACTTGGGTCCCTAGGTCTCTGATTACTTTTTCCATACTCAGTGGGTTGCTGTCTATGTGATAATTTGTGGGTACTTTGTTTTTTCCAAAAGGGATGACTATACATTTTTTGGCATTTAGTTTAAGGCCGTGACTACGGCACCAGTTGTCCATTTCAGTGAGGCCTTTTTGTAGAATGTGTGTGTCTGCTGGTGTATCGACTATGGTGCCTAGTTTGCAGTCATCTGCGAACTTTGTCAGCCACAGCCCTCCCATGTTTGCTTTAACATCTGAGAAATAAATGCCGAACAAGAGGGGTCCCAGGATCGTATTCATAGCTGTTTATTATGCCCTAATGCTACACATAGTTTCATCAAGGTAGACTTTTGTTTTTTGTGGGGAGGGAGTCTTGCACCTGTGTAATTGTATTTATTGTTTTTTTTTTTTTTCAATTCTCATTCAACTCCTTACAATAAGTAAATCGGGTCAAGGCAAAATTAATAGCAGAAGTGGTCACGTTTTAAATTTTGCTCGTATAAACTTAGTTGTTCAGATTACAAGATTTGTGTGCGCTTTCAGAAAAATTTAAAGTCTACAACTCAAATGTATGTCATTCTTTTGTGACTGAAGTCCGTGGGCATTTCCCTTAAAAACTATTACTGTTATGAGACCACAATCTGGACATTCTGATTCCTAGGAACGTCGCAATGAACTTTACAGTCACTATCACTTCCTGCTGCTTGTACTGTGTAGCCTGTAAACTAATGAAGGAAGAACTGAAAGCAAAAATAGAACAAGAAGAGAGTTTGTGTGTTTTTGTTTGTGTCTGAGTGTGTGAATGTATGGGTGCATGCCAGTTTGAGTGAGATCGGTGGAGCAATTACTGCTTTTGCTGATTATGGACTGTGAAAGGAATTTATGAATTTGCAAAAGACATATAAGTATGTACATGCATGTTTGTGTTTTCATTTTTGTTTCTGCGTGTGTGAGTGTAAGCATGTTTGAATGAGACCTAAAGTGTGTTTGTCAGTTTATGTATGTATGTGTGCGTGAATGAGGTCATGTTTGTGTATTTCTGCTTGGCAAGAGTGACAGCGATCATTCTGTGGCAGAAGCAGCAGCGGTTTGCATTACTCAGAACCTCTTAGTTCAAGATCTCTGACATAGGCTGACATAAATGGACAATCTGTTCTCCGAGCAAGAAACATGGACAAAACCTATATGGGCAAATGCTAAATGTATTAGACTTAGAAGCTTGATAGAATAAACGGCATTTGAGTTTGTATTTTGAGAAGGATTTCAAACCTGAAGCTAAACTTTGTTGCTTGTATTTACTGCCTTCCAGCATAAGTAATGATGCCGAAATTTGCATTTTTTTTATCATGACTGCATCTTTTTGGTGTTAGCCACTGCTGCCAATGGATTCCATTTGTGTCTTGGGCAACTATTGACTGTACATCCAATATCTCTTTTACTCTGCTGAATATCTGTATTGTTTTGGCCTCAGTTTTTGTCTGTTCCTCTTTAATGACATACAGAAACCGTTTTTGGCTAGCAAATTTCTTTGTTAATATTAGCAATATTTAAAATAGGTTCATAGGTTCTTAGGTTGGTATTAGGCTATCAGCCCTAGGGCCTATACAAGCCTAGCCATAACAATTCCCTGGCTATTTCTTCCCACATTATTTACTTTCCTGGACCCCTGTCTAGCAGGGCGACTGACGTGATCCCTGGGGTGAATTTCCTTTCTCCCATCCAGTCGTCAAGGTTCCTTTTGAAGAGGTCCAAAGAGGCACTCTGCTTGATATGTATGGGCAATCTATTCCAGAGTCTGGGGAGTCTCTGGGTCAGGAACCTATCCCTCCAGCATGTTTTGTTTATTGTGATGACAAGGTTTAGATCCCTGGAGCGTGTAGCTCTGACGGATTGGGATTTCTTTAAGTGTAGCATGTCCAACAGCTCTGGGTTTGACATGGCCTTGTATGTTAAGCAGAGATCGCCTCTGAGTAGGCGATATGCGACAGAGTATAGGTGGAGTTTTTAAGGCGGTCAGCGTGGGGCATCTGCTTTAGGCCTGTGATTCTTTTAGTGAGGTATTTCTGAGGCCTTTCCAGTTGTTGCAGATGTCTTGAGAGGTACATACCAAATGGGGCGTTGTATTCTATAATGGGTCTAATGAGGGATGAGTACAGTGGGACAATGACCTCCTTTTTCTGGATGAAAAGCCCTTCGTGATGAGGTGTGCCACATAGAAGGATTTCCTGACTGTTGTGGCGATGTGGTTATCGAAGGTGAGACCACTGTCCACCTTTGTCCCTAAGTCTCTTATCACACTTTCTGTGTTTAGTGTACTGCCACCTATATGGTAATTCATGGATACATGTTTTTTCCCAAAGGGATAACAATACATTTCTTGGCATTGAGCTTGAGCCCATGGCTCTGGCACCAAGCATCTGTTTCTGTAAGGCCCTTTTGTAGAGTATCCACATCATTTGGGGATTCAATAATGGCTCCCAGTTTGCAGTCATCTGCAAACTTTGTTAGCCAGAGTCCCTTAGTGTTGACCTGTACTTCAGAGAAGTAGATGCCAAACAAGAGCGGCCCCAGGACTGAACCCTGAGGTACTCCACTTGTCACTTGTCTGGAGCTGGATTTGGAGTCAGCTACTTTTATAGTGTGGGTTCTATCAGTAAGCCATTTAGCAACCCATTGGGTGACATAGGGATTAATGCCCAACTTAGTAAGTTTATCTATGATTCCAGAGTGGGGGATGGTGTCAAAGGCCTTAGCAAGGTCTAGATAGGCTGTGTGGACCACCTTACCCTTGTCCATGGCTCTGGAGACTGATTCAAAGAAGTTAATCAGGTTCAGGAGACAAGATCGGCCCTTCACAAACCCAAACTGGGTGGGGTCCAGTGTTTGAAGGTTGCCAATGTCTTTGTTTATAAGTTCCATGATAATACGCTCCATGGCCTTGCAGATAAGGCTTGTCAAACTGATGGGACGGTAGTTTCCGGGATCCAAGTTGGATCCCCCCTTGTGGATTGGGATAACTGTAGCTCTGCACCACTCAGTGGGCACGAAACCTGAGGTGAGGCTATGATTAAACATGACACTTAGGTGAGGTGCCAGTTCATATTGTAGTTCATGTAGTACACAGCCCGGGATGTCATCTTGTCCCATGGATGCTGTATTCTTGGCTTTAGAGAGTGCGTTTTGTACCTGTGTGGCCGTTATTACTGGAATTTGGCAATCTTCCGGTATTGAGATGGGCCATTTAGGGGGTGAGAGGGGGTGAAGTTGGCACTGAATCGATCTGCCAGGATATTGGCAATATCCTTTGGATCAGTATATTTAATGCCATTCTGTTTTAGCTCAGAGCAGATCTGAGCATTGCCATTTAGATTTTGACATAGTTATAGAATGCTTTGTGGTTGTCTTTGGAATCTTTGGCAATTTTATTTTCGTAACTAGCTTTGGAGGATTTTATGAGGCATCTCAGTTTCTTACTGAGGCTAGTAAGGAGTTTTTGCATCCTGGGATTTTCCTCTTTTCTGCAAAAGTTTCTTCCTTTGTTGTAAAGTTTGTTTATGGCAGGGGACCACCAGATTGGCTTCCTTGTTTTGGATGAGAGCATTTTGGTTCTATTTGGGATGGCACGATTCATGCATGAGTGGATGTGCTCGTACAGTGCCTTAGTGTAGGATTCAGCAGTTTCAGTTCCCGTCTGCATGGGAGTCATGAAGTTTGTCACTTCTGACTTGAGTAGCATGAAGTTGGCTTTGGAGAAGTTTTTTATGGTGGTTTCTTTACTGGGGGGTGGGATGTGGATGTTAAGGGTGATTAGCTTATGGTCAGACCTGACTAACGAGGGGGTGACCATAGGTATGGAGCATTGATTTCCCATGTTGGTAATGACCAGGTCTAGGATATTGGAGCCCCTGGTAGGACTATGGATTAGTTGATCCAGGGCGTTGGAATTTATGAATTCCAAGAACCGTTCTAAAGGTGTTGGGACATGAGTAGTTTTCCCAGTTAATGGCAGGGTAGTTAAAATCACCCAGTATTAGGGTGTTTGGTTCTATCTTAATATTTTCCAGTATGTTTAGAAAGGTGTAGTGAGAATCTTGGGTTATGGTGGGGGATCTGTAGCAAGCTACAATTTGGATTGCAGTCTTACCTAGTGTTAGTTGCACTTGGAGAATTTCAGAAACATTGTGTTGGCCAACTAGCCTGGTGGTGTGAATATCCTTGGTGAATATTGACACTCCTCCACCTTTAGTGTTTCGGTCCTGGTTTGGTGGCGAAAAGTGTGGTAAGAGTTGTAGCCTGGTATTGCAGGGGTGCTCTCTGGAGCCTTGAACCAGGTCTCAGTTACTGCACAGATATCGATGTTCTCCATTTTTAGGAGTGCCTCGAGAGAGTGCATTTTGAGGTTTAGACTTCTAGCATTGAGTAGCATTACCTTCAGATTTTGCATGCTTGTACCTGTTATGGTGGTGGTTTTGTCCTTTGAAGTTTGCCTAAAAAGGCACTATAGGGGTGGCAAGAGCCTTAGCCAGTAACCTGAATCCCAGGGCGACAGGTGCAGACCATCTCTGGCAAAGCATCGTGGTCTGTCAATCATGTCATCCCAGGCAGACAGATACTGGATCCCCTTTGAATGACACCATAAGCTTAGCCAATTGTTGAAGTCAATCATTTTATCCTTATATTGTGGTATCATTCTGGGTGAAGGCAGGATGCTACTCAGGGCTAGGGTCATACCTGCCTGGGCCACATGATCCGAGAGCTCTTCCATGTCACTTTTCATGTAGTCCAGGGAGGTGCGTCTCAAGTCATTCACTCCAACATGGACAATGACAGAGTCATATTTGTACTTGTTGTGGAGTGACTTGAGTGCATGCGTTATGTGGCGGATCCTGGCACCCGACAGGCAGCTGACTGTAATTTTCTCCTTATTCAACCTGGTGAGAGGGACATCAGTGTGACGGACTCTAGAGTCACCTATGACTAAAGTGTTAGGTACATTGTCTTGCCTTAGGGGCTGTTGCTGGGTGGCACACTGGTGTTGTGAACTATGTGACACATTGGTTGTGATTGGTGTTTGTTTGCGTTTCAGCTTCAGAGGTCTTTGTTGCTTGGGCAGGTTACAGTTAAGGGCCTCTGCATATGTGGATTTAGTGTTGCTATATGTGGGTGTTGGTGGTGTGGGTTTAGAAGGGCTATGTGTTGCTTGAGGTGTAGTGTGGGTGTTAACCTTCTCCTCTTGACTGTTTAGCACAATCTTGGGTGGAGAGAGCTTTGCTTCCATTTTGGCTATGTAAGTGCATCTCTCACAGGTTGTAGTGTTGGGTGGTAGGAGGAGAGGGTTGTCTGTGTACATGAGGCAATTGCTGCATTGCCCCAGTATGCCCAGATTCACCAGGTGGACAGGAGAAATCACCGGAAGCTGACCCTTGGACATGCCTGGTTTGGGGCTTTTTTTTCTTTGTAAAGTATAGGAGCTGTTTCCTTAGCAAGGTACTTTGCAATTATAGGCTGTTTAGTGCCTACTATTAATTTCTCCTTGTTAACAAGGAGAGTTCAGTGTTTGTATGAGTTAAATTCTGCCTGACTCAGAACAGAGAGAGCTGTGGTCTCTTTTGAAGTTTTAATATGCTATTAAAACAGAATGCAAGCAAAACACAAGGTAAAGAAAACAAACTACAGTATTCAAAATATAGAAAAGTAATACAAAAATAAAAGAAAACTAACCTTTCCTTCACAGCAAAGTGTAGCAGAGTCTGGATGAGCCTTTCTGGTAATGAATCTGTTTGTATTTTTGGGTTTTGGCCCTCGTTTTTGATCTGGCTTTGTCCTGATTTTTTGTACTAAGAGGTTGATAGGTATGAAGTCTGCTTAAATGTAGCAGTCTATGTATGATGCCGTTATCAAGTGTTGAAGCCGATGACTATCTTAGCGCTGCTTGTTTTCATTTTAGTCTATGTATGATGCCGTTATCAAGTGTTAAAGCCGATGACTATCTTAGCACTGCTTATTTTCATTTTAGTCTATGTATGATGCCGTTATCAAGTGTTGAAGCCGATGACTATCTTAGCGCTGCTTATTTTCATTTTAGTCTATGTATGATGCCATTATCAAGTGTTGAAGCCGATGACTATCTTAGCGCTGCTTATTTTCATTTTAGTCTATGTATGATGCCGTTATCAAGTGTTGAAGCCGATGATTATCTTAGCCCTGCTTATTTTCATTTTAGTTTATGTATGATGCTGTTATCAAGTGTTGAAGGCGATGACTATCTTAGCGCTGCTTATTTTCATTTTAGTCTATGTATGATGCCATTATCAAGTGTTGAAGCCGATGACTATCTTAGCGCTGCTTATTTTCATTTTAGTCTATGTATGATGCCGTTATCAAGTGTTGAAGCCGATGACTATCTTAGCGCTGCTTATTTTCATTTTAGTCTATGTATGATGCTGTTATCAAGTGTTGAAGCCGATGACTATCTTAGCGCTGCTTATTTTCATTTTAGTCTATGTATGATGCCGTTATCAAGTGTTGAAGCCGATGACGATCTTAACGCTGCTTATTTTCATTTTAGTCTATGTATGATGCCGTTATCAAGTGTTGAAGCCAATGACTATCTTAGCGCTGCTTATTTTCATTTTAGTCTATGTATGATGCCGTTATCAAGTGTTGAAGCCGATGACTATCTTAGCCCTCCTTATTTTCATTTTAGCTCAGGCTAGCATTATGAATCTGGCCTGATCTGTATAATGTAGCTGCTCTGACTCTACTTTGCACATACTTTTGTTCTTTCTCTATATAAGAAGTAGTAATAAGAATCAAAATTTTATTAACAAAAAAAAATCATTATTTAGTAACATAGATAAAAGCTACTTAGTAAGTGTTGGATTTCACTTTTTCCCTAGGTACCCTTCTTGCCTATAATATAGGATTGTGTACAAGCAGTTTTCTCGTGGAATTACTTGCATTGCTTGCTCTGTTTGATGCTGGTGATTATGCTAAGAGTGAATACCCAGCTAGGAGTAGCAAAAGGATATCAGACAGATAGTAACTGCCTTTTCCTCTTCCCTCCCCAATAATTAAAGTGTTGAACTTAGTGTCCCTGTTTCCTATGTGGAATTTTTTTTCCATAGGATCATAGGAGGTTACTAGGCTATTGGCCTTAAGGCACTTATAAGCCTAGCCAAGAGTTTATCCCATGTTTAGACGAGTCTGCACCAGATGACTCTGTCCAGCAAGGACCTGGGAGGAATCTCAGGGGTATATTTTCTGTTTCCCAGCCAGTTATTTTGGTTGTGCTTAAAAAGGGGTAAAGAAGTACTCTGCTTGACGTGGAGGTAGAGTCTATTCCATAGATGCTGGAGTCTCTGGGACACCAATCTGTCCCCCCAAACAAGTTCTGCAGATGTCACAGACTAAGTTGAGGCTGCACGTGTGAGTTACTAGAGTGGCACTTACTTGCGGATATGCAGTAGTCCTATCAAGGTTGGTTCTGTGATTGTCTTGTATGATAAACAGAGGTCCCCTCTGAGAAGCCTGTATGAAAGCAAGTAGAGGGAATAGGACTTTTAGCCTCTCTGTGAATGGTAGACGCTTGAGGACCTGGATTCTCCTGGTGAGGAACCTCTGTGGTCTTTCCAGCTGCTGCAAGTGCTTTGCGAGTTACACATGGAAAGGCTCATTGTACTCAATAATGGGCCTTATAAGGAAAGATTACAGGGATGTTATGACCTGCCTTACTTATGAGGTGGGGCCATGTAGAAGGCTTTCCATACAATGGAACAACATGGTGGTCAAAAGTCAGGTTGCTGTCAACCTGGCAACTCAATTCCCTCACGACTGATTGCGTGCTTAGGACATTGTTATTAATGAGATAATTTGTGGGGATATCATTCTCCCCAAAGGGAATGATGATGTATTTTTTGGTATTCAGCATGAAGCCATGTTTCTGGCACCAGTCATTTATCTGACTGAGACCCTCTTGGAAGATATCCACATCACTAGGGGAATAGGGCTATTTTATACTGTATACTGAGACAATTATGTAGAGTGTGCGCCAGTAAGGCGTTTTACCTTATGTTCTTCATGTTTCACTGTTGCAGTCATTACATTCGGGTAATCTGCTGGCAGGTTCCCCTCAGTTGGCATGATTAACAAAGTCTTGGGTCCTGCGTCAGTTGCTGTCCCTTCTTCCATGACATCAGGTCGTCAGGGGTACAAAACATGCAGCTGACGTCATTACATCAGTCTTTCTTGCCGTGCGGTGTCCAAAGCAGAAGCAGTTCGCAAGTGCCGGTCGGCCGACTCCTGAAATTTTTGTTTTCGAGTTTCAGAACCGAAGTCTTCAACTTAAAGCTAAGTACCCCATTGGGGAAACTTTTTCTTGCTCCTTACCCATGTCAGTAAAAGTTAATAATTGCATTACTTGTGGAAAGCAAATACCTCATAACGATTTTCATCTGTACTGTATTCCTTGCCTAGGCCCTGACCACGACGTACCTTGCTGTCGGTTTTGTGCTTTATTTAATCAGCGCACTATCCGTCGGTACATTTTTGCCTCTAAATATTTTGGTTCTCAGTTTAATTATCCAGAAATTATGTCAGTTAGCCATCCGACTACCGGGATTTTGAAAAAACGCAAAGATAAAGACAGAGACAGGCCGTTGAGGTGCAAAACTGCTGACGACACTTCTCCAAAGCCGGTACTCAGTGAGACACTTTCGCAGCCCCTGATACCCGCTACTTCTGACTGGCAGGCCTCTACTGAGACCCATTCGGAGTCCAGTATGCTGCGAGATATTTCACCTATGGAACCCGTGGATGTCTCTACCTTGGATGGGTCCGGAGCCGCTGTGCAGGCACTGGCTTCTGAGGGTGTATTCAGGCCTACAGACTTGCATATTAAACCAACTCCACCTTCAGTACTAAGGCCTAAATCTCGATCTATCTCGAAAAAACTGACGCCCAGGCCACATGTTCAGGCCCCTATGCCTAAAAAATAAATGATCAAAATGGCTGAAGATCTAATTACTCTAATCAGGGGTAGTCAACCCTCCCCTTCTAAGAGGCCTAGGGCTGAGCTTGACTATGAATCTTCTGATCAGGACTCTTCTTCTAATGACCTGGATTTGTCCATACCTACTTATGAGGATTCTGATGCAGAGGATTCCATTCCCTCTATTCCCCTCCCTGAGGATTTTTCTTTTGGTGAAACTTTGCATACCTTAAGGGAGCATTTCCACTGGGAAAGTCAGGAATTATCTGATTCAGAAAAGAGGCTTAGGGATTTTCTTCTTTTACCTCAGCATAGGCCTCTGGCTATACCTCCTGTACTAGACATTGTTGATGATGTGTTTTTGGAATCCAGTATGGCCCCTGATTCTCTGCCTCCGGCTCCTAGTAAACCTGACAGATACTACAGGGTTCCCGAGTCCCACAAGTTCCTTTTCAAAAATCCTGTTGCAGATCCTGAAACCATTTCTCAGGGGCCTAAGGGCATTAAGGCTTCTACTGCTTCTGATAAAGACTCCAGGGTGCTGGATAGATAGAGAAAAAGGTTTATACTTCTGCAACCTTGGCAATCAGGGCTTTAAACTGCCAATTTCATATGTTAAAATATCAATAGCATATTATTGGACTGCTTAAACAGAAAATGATGTTGATTCCTGGTTGTGTGGAAAATAAAGATTTACAGGATTTATCGCATTCTGCTGAACAAGTTGGAAAACATACTTTGCAATGTGGTTTTGATTCTTTAGAGGCCTCTTGCAGGGCTGCTGTCACTGGGTCTGTGCTTAGAAGGCATGCCTGGCTTAAGGAGCAATCTCTGCCTGATCATGTTAAAGCGAAATTGTTGGATGTTCCTTTAAATCAGGACTGCCTGTTTGGCAATAAAGCTGAAGAAGTTTTTAAAAAGATAGATGGAAGATAAAGGTACATCTATGCAAACTGTAAATGATTTCTTACAAGTGCAACCTCCAAGATTTAGTAGGCACTGGCCTACTAAGAATTGGTCCTTTCCAGCTCCTTCCAGATCCTCTCAAGCCAAATCCAGACACACCAAAAGCACCAGGTTTCAGTCCCAGGGGACTCTCAGAACTAAGCAATGGGGCCCTCCACTTCCAAATCTGGAAATAACAAGACACCCCCCTATGGTAAACAGTCTCAATGACTTTCCTTTAAAATTACCAAGCACTTACCTTTTAGCCGCCCCTTTGGGGGGAAGGATTGCTCTTCATGCAAAAAACTGGGAACTCATAACCCAGGACAAATGGGTTTTAAATATAGTGTCCCAGGGATACAGATTTCATTTCCACACATTGCCATCACCAAACGGGTGGCCAGACCTGCTCCCAAATCAGTGGTACTTTCCCTCTTAAACATGGGGGCTATTCAACCAGTACCAGAACAGGAAAAGGGACAAGGTTTCTATTCCAGGCTTTTCCTGGTACCCAGAAAAGACAAATCATGGCATCCAGTTCTGGACCTTTCTACTCTAAACACCTTTCTGGACATTCCAAAATTCAAGATGCTGACTCTTCACCAGTTACTTCCTATGCTAGGTAAAGATGCCTGGTTGGCAACTCTAGATTTAAAAGAAGCATACCTGCACATCCCAATCAGGGAATCTTGCAGAAGATACCTACGCTTCAAAGCAGGCAACTTGCATGATCAGGTATCAGCACTGCCCTTTGGCTTGTCTACTGCACCCAGGGTATTCACAAAGTGCCTGGCTCCAGTAATTGCATTTTGCAGGCAAAGAAATATTCAAATATATCCATACCTGGATGATTGTCTAATTCAGGCAGAAAACCAGGGCATTCTTCTGAATCATCTGGCGTTTGTAAAAAAAGGTTCTAACTTGTCTGGGGTACACCATAAATGAAAAGAAATCAGAACTGGTACCCTCTCAACAGATTACATTCCTGGGTGCAAGCTTGAATACAACTGCCCAGATGGCTTTCCTCATGCCAGAGAAGCAAATTCATTTGGTAACTTACTTCAAACAAGTGGCCACAAAAACCCTGCTATCTGCAAGACAAATGCTGCAAGCCTTGGGGTTTATGGCCTCCTGCATTCTTATAATTTCATATGCAAGACTGCATATGAGGAAACTACAGTGGTACTTAAAAAGTCTATGGAGTCAACATTGTCACAGCCTGGAAACAATGATTCCTATCATACCTTGCCTACGCATGGAGTTCCTATGGTGGGCACAGGCCTGCCACCAAAACAAGGTACTGCCATTCACACTACCCCTTGCCGCCCAAACCCTAACTACAGATGCATCAGATTATGCATGGGGGGCTCACCTGGCAGGAAGTGCATTCAGGGCAAATGGAACCCAAATCAAATGCACCTACATATCAATCAAAAAGAAATGTTAGCTGTACAGAATGCTCTGACAGCCTTCAAGGACTACATTCTTCCAGGGCAACTAATGGTAAAGACACTATGGTTATGTGGTATATAAACAAGCAGGGGGGTACACATTCCTACCCCCTCTGCAGACTAGTCATGGCATTGTAGAAAACGGCCTTGAGCTACCAAGTATGCCTACAAGCTCAATTCCTGCCAGGAAAATTGAATACACTGGCAGACAGACTAAGCAGAAATCTCATGGACCCACACGAGTGGAAAGTGGAACCACAGATTTTCAACATGTTGACAAGCAAATGGGGGAGCCCAGACATAGATCTATTTGCCTCCCCCCAGAACTACCAGTTGGACAAATTTTGCACAAGGACTCCCCACAAAAAAGCCTGGAAAGTGGATGCTCTGTCCTTCAGCTGGAAAAACATATCACTCTTCACCTTTCCCCCTCTGCCTCTACTCTGCAAAGTTCTGCTAAAAGTCAAACAGGACAAACCAAGAATGATTTTCATTGCTCCAGACTGGCTACGCTAACACTGGTACCCGCTCCTGTGCAGTGTGTCACAAACATCTCCATGGCACCTGTCTCAGAGACCTTCCTTGCTGTCTCAGCAGGAGAACCAAATTCTGCACCATCAGCTTCCAACATTGAACCTTGCAGCTTGGCTAATCACTTAAATTCACCCTTAGCATCCCTCAGCAAACCTGTGATAGATGTCATCTTGGAGGCGAGAAGACCTAGTACTAGAAAATATTATGCTGACAAATAGAAAAGATTCTGTGTCTGGAACCATTCTTTAGGGATGAGCACAGCAGCACCCAATTTACCTCAGATTTTGCAATACTTAACTGAGATGCTTCACAAGGGCCTGTCTTTTTCCTCTATTAAAATCCACGCTTCAGCTATTTCAGCTCACTACAACACAGAACCACCCCTCTTTTCTCATCCCCTGCTCAAGCAGTATCTCAGAGGGGCAAAGAACTTGCGACCACCCAGGAGAGCTCCTACCCCTGCCTGGGACCTTAACTTTGTTTTGCAGAAACTCACTCTACCTCCTTTCGAGCCAGCTGCTACTGCAGACTTAAAATTTCTTTCTTGGAAAACAGCCTTCCTTTTAGCAATCACTTCAGCTAGAAGGATATCTGAATTACAGGCCCTTATGGCAGTGGAGCCTTTCATCATCTTTCATGTGGACAGGGTATCTCTGAGGACCAGTCCATTTTTCATGCCCAAGGTGGTTTCCACTGTGGCTCTTAATCAGTCCATTCATTTGCCAACCTTCTTTCCCAATCCACAGAACAAAGGGAACGGATTCTGCATTCCTTGGACGTGCACAGGCAACTTAGATTCTACTTAGAACTAAATTTCGAAGAAAATCTGATCAATTGCTAGTAGCATTTGCTGCTGGGGCAGAGGGGAGGGCTATTTCAAAACAAACCATTTCTAAATGGATAAGTCATTGCATTCATTTCTGCTATAAGCACCATGGAAAACCTATCCCCCAGGGGATCAGATCTCACTCCACCAGGGCAGCATCTACTTCTGCAGTCTTTCTCAGAGGTGTTCCTACCACAGATATTCTAGAAGCTGCTACCTGGAGTTCTGTACATACTTTCACCAAGCATTCTCATTTACCAATTTTCTCTAAATCCAGAGCTGGCTTTGCCACTGCTGTCTTACAGGGCCTTATAGCTTGTCCTAATGCTGTATAAATTCCTCCTCCCAACCATAGCTTTGGGATTCTACCCAAATGTAATAACTGCAACAGTGAAACACGAAGACCATAGTACAGTTGTGTACACTTACCGTAAATGTAGATGTTTGACTGTTTTCACTGTTGCAGTCCGGGTTACCCTCCCTCCAGCCCCCTGTTTTTCTCTGACTATACTTCTACTTTCTGTTACTACGCTACTCATTCCCTCCAGTAGAGCTCTTTTGAGTGTGTACCTTTAACTCCTAGTGGGCGTGGTTTCAGCATTTAAAAATTGAAGTTATCACTTTACATTTTTAACAAATACCCATTGACAGAGGTCATATATCAATACAATTGTGTTTGCTATCATGTATGCTTCAAGATGGAACTTTCCGATACCTTGTATGTAACATGGTTTTGGAATTGTTAATGCAAATATGAACAGGCAATATTTGACGCCTAGAGGAGCAGTAGGGTGTAACTGCAGAAACGCCTGGAGACGTCACTCAGCTGTAATGACTTAAAAGCCTTTTTGGTGTATTTGCTTTTGGTTGGAGGTATATTTTTGTGTTTTTAATTTTATTTGCTCCCCATTCAGGGGGCAACTGACATCTGGGGCAAGAAAAACTGATGTAATGATGTCGGCTGCATGTTTTATACCCCTGACGACCTGACATCATGGAAGAAGGGACAGCAACTGATGCAAGACCCAAGACTTTGTTAATCAGGCCGACTGAGGGCAACCTGCCAGCAGATTACCCGAATGTAATGACTGCAACAGTGAATACACTCGAACATCTACATTTATGGTAAGTGTACACAACTGTACTTTTCCTGTATTTTGACCTGCTTGCTGTGCTCCTTTATACCTTATACTCATAAAAAACTTCACAGAGTGTGCGCCAATGAGGTGTTTTACTTGTTCTGGCACTGTACTATGCCTAGATATTGGACTGTGAAATGTATAGTTTCGCTAGGTAACTAGTGCTGAAATGCATCTTTTGAGTGAACTGCGTATTACTCCTAGGTCTTAGATATATGTTATCAGCATATTGCTTGCCGCCAAATGTGGTCTGGCTTAGTTGCAGTTCACCAACAGCCTGCGGCTAAAGCAATTTGCCTTAGTTGCAGTTCACTGGCCGTCTCACACGCATTTCTCAGCTATTTCACCTCTGCTTCAGTCAAAAATGAGTGTGGCGTTAGCTGCCTTCCATTTGACTATTTGGTGATTTATTTGCTGTTTCTGCTGATAATGAAGTCTGGAATTATTGCATTACTTGTTAGAACCTGAAAGTCTGTTATGTTTTAACAAGTATATGTGTTTCTGCTGTGCTACTTTGCCCTAATGCTCTGTATACTGCCTTCACGATCCTTCTGACTCTCTGATACCTATTACATACATTACCTCAGCCATCAACTTTCAATTCCTCTTACTCTATTCACCCATGCTCTCCCTCCATACCCACCCCACACTCCTCTTGTGATAAATGCATGCAGACTAATAAAACATTGACCTCATTCCTTTGTTTTGCTCTCTTCTAGCTTGCTCAGCTTCAACACCCTCCCCGTCCTGAAACTGAATGGAACCCTATGTGTCTCTGACACCTTCTGCTGGACCAGGTTTCCCCAGAGGACAAGTGTTTTTTTGCTACTGCTAAAACTAAATGTAAGCTCCTGCGGGCTTTAATTTTACTGCTCCTCTGCTATAATTACTTGTTGTACTAGACTTGATACTGTATAATATGCCCTGGTAGCGTGCAGACTCACAGGGACTATACCTCCTCTACGTCCTCTCGGCTGCAGCCCTGTACTTCTGCCAGTAGGTGGCAGCAAAGCTCCATTACTTTCCCCCGCCTCCTCTTTTGAACAGGATTACTCTTCGTTTTTCTCTAGGTGCCTGCTGTTCAGTTACTGAGTGCAGTTCTTACCTGCTCCAACTCATACTTTTTCCCTGTTCACCTCCACTGGGGGTGCTTCTGCCCGCTTCGCTCCCCTCTCTGCCCTGCCCCCATATCCCACCCGCCCCTACCACCTCTACATTTATACCCACATAGCCACACCTACTTCCTCTCCTACCAGTTATCACTCACCTCTCCCATCTCTCCAAACATTCTACTGTTCAACCTGCTCATACATTTTGTTCACCTACCATACACCCACTCTTAGCGGCTCCAGTCAATCATGCTTTCAATACCTATATCCTTCTCTATTCAACTACTATTACTTCTCAACTTATCCTATATCCACTCCCTCACCCAGCCCATTTCCAATAACCACTCACCATCTTTTCACACAACCAACCAACTTACCCCACCACTCTCAAACTCACTTAACCCTATATTCCCCAGCCTATATCCCATAAATGATTTTCTACGTTTTCCCCTATAAACATATTACTCAACACAACCAATCAACCCCCTCTCTAACCATCAAAACCCTCACAATTCTAACAAAGCTCAACCTAGATTCTAAGCAGTCCAAATATCTCTCCAGCCTAATCCAATGTCTAACTACCATCCTGCTATCTGGAGATATACACCCCAACCTAGGCCCCCACACCTCCCCTTATACATCTAAATCCATCCTACTAGCTTCTTTAAATGCCGAAAGCATAGCCAACAAAATCCCCAACCTCCATGCCTGGCTGCAATAAACCTGACATCCTGTCCATCTCTGAAACTTGGTTAAAGCCTCACATAAAAGACTCTGAAATAGCACCACCCAACTATTCTATCATCAGAAAAGATAGAACCCACAAAAAAGGGGGAGAAGTAGCTCTCCTATACTCATCCTCCTTGTCAGTTACTCCCTATAACAAACCTACTCCCCACTTCACTAATGCTGAATTACTCCTATCATTACTTCAAGTAAATAAACACAAATACATATGTATAGCCTCTCTTTACATCCCCCCTGGTGACAATATTTCAATACTCGAAGATATCCTTTCATGGCTGTCAACCAACATTAAAAATGAAACAATAATTTTGGGAGACATGAATATTAATTGGTCCTCCATTCAGTCTCCCACAAATCCACTAAATATAAACCTCTATAATTTCTCTCAGCTAATCAACTCCGTAACTAGGCCCTCAGAAAACTTCTCCAGTGGCAGCACCTTAGATTGGATCTTAGTCTCCCACCCTCAAAATTTCTCTAAAAGTGGCACCCTTCCCGATTCCCTCAGTGACCACCTCCCCACTTTCACACACCGACTTCCTTCACCCTTACAACTAACTCACAACTATATCACTATTCACAACCTAATAAACTTCAACCCAGATACCTTTTCTAACTCCCTAAAATTAATAAACTGGATCCCTCTAAAAACTCTACCCCTGGAAAATGCAGTTGCCTACTTCAACTCAACTTTCTTAAACCTCCTAGATTGCCATGCCCCCATAAAATCAAAAAGAATAAAAATCAAAACTGCCTCTTGGCTAACCAAAAAAACACTAGCTATCATATACCTTAGAAATAAAGCAAGGGCACATCACCAGAAAAACAAGCATCCCTCCACACTTAATGAATATAAAACACTTCGCAACAAAGTCAAAAAGCTTATCACTGCAGACCGACAGAATTATTTCTCCTTGCTCCAAAACAACCATAAAACAAACCCACAAAAATGTTGTAACAGTATCTCCACCCTCCTTAATCCTGGCAAAATAGAAAATTCCCACCCTGACCCTAATGCACTAAACATAGATCTAGCCACACAATTTAACTCATTTTTCATCGACTCCATTTCCAAACTAACCTCATCCTTCTCAAACACTACACCCATAGCCGGCCTTTTGCATAGGCCAACTAGGCGGCCGCCTAGGGCACCGCTCTAGCAGGGGCACTTTTTCAGTGTTTATTTGGTGTAGGTAGACTGGATGGGGGCACTGGGTGGTGTGATGGGGGTGCCATGGAGCTCATTTGCCTAGGGCGCCAGTTGACCTAAAGCTGCTCCTGACTACACCCTCCACTTCTCCTCCACCTTTCTCTAACAATACTGCACCCTCCATTTCTGCATCTCCTTTCACATCTTCCCCATCATCATCGCTCCCTAACACCCTCTCTTCTTATCCCCTACCTTTCTCAGTAAATCCCATACCCACATCTACCATAAAAAAACTCCTCCAGAAACTGAAACCATGTTAAAATGCCCCGATAACATTCCCTCATACTTACTAAGCATAGCCACAGAAGCCATTGCCTTCCCCATCAGTATTCTAGTCAATCACTCTATCCAAGAAGGTCTTGTATCCCAGATTTGGAAAAAGGCTTTTATCATACCCTTACATAAAGGAGGCAACAATAAGAATATTTCAAATTTCCATCCTATCTCCCATCTCCAAAATTCTAGAAAAGTGCATCCATCTACAACTCCTACCCTATCTTATTGACAATCACCTACCAACTCCCACACAACATGGATTTAGACCCGGACACAGCAGTATGACCACCCTGCTTTCCTTCCTTGAAACTGTAAATAAAGCACGGGACTCTGGCAGCATTGTATCTACCCTCCTACTTGACCTCTCTAAAGTCTTCGACACCATCTCTCACAGTCTTCTTCTTGCTAAACTCTCTAAGCTAGAGCTATCCCCCTCCTCTATAAACTGGTTCAACAGCTACCTCTCCAACAGACAACAAGCAGTAAAATGGAACAAAGCCACCTCCTCATTCATTAACACCCCCACCAGTGTAAACCAGGGATCCATCTTGGGTCCCCTCCTCTTCAATATACTTATAAACGACTTCCACCAGTCCATCCCTTACACAAATCATATCCAATATGCAGACAATTCAACTATAATCTTTTCTGCCACCTCCATCCCCACACTCCTAAAGCTTGCCCAAGACGCATTCTCAACCACAGAACAGTGATGAAAGAAAATCACCTAGCACTCAGTGCCTCAAAAAACAAACTAATGGTATTTACCCCCCTCTAAAGCCACTTCCATCAATATAAGCACATTCTCCATCTCCTGCCACAACAACACATCTCTCAAATTGGTATCTGAGGCCAAACTACTAGGGGTCCTCATTGACAACCAACTCAAATTCAACTCCCACCTACAACTAAATATTAAAAAAAAACACCAAAAACTTGGCATGCTCTACCGCCAAAATCGCCACCTCACCCCTTCCACTAAATTTACCCTCTCTACCACATTTCTCATCCCTTCTCTCCTCTATGGTGCCCCACTCCTAACTAACCTACAGTCCTCTATTAAGACATAACTCTCCTCTTGCTATAACAAAATTGCCAAGTTCACCACCAGCCATAGGTCTTCCACTCACCACTGTGTATCCCTCCACAAACTAAATTGGTTAGAACTATCCAATCATCTCACCTACACACAACTCACTCTTGCTCACAAACTCATCTTCAACCCCTCCCTCTGTCCCTTCTTCTCCTCCACCTTTAAAATGCACCTCCCAGATAGACTACTGAGATCTAACAACCAAAACCTAATAGAATTGTATAAACCAACTCGTCCCCCAGGTAAAAAATCTCCTATCCTTTGCACACCTCTGGAACTCCCTACCACCATCCATCCACATCACCACAAATCACTCTTTACTCAAAAAATCACTTCACTCATATCTAATATCCCTGTGGGAATGCTCCTGCTCCCACCCCACATAATTCCTTCTCCTCTTTACACTGGCAATATCTACTTCACTCCATTCTCTAACTCCTACAGCTTGCTCTAGCATGTGCTAAGTCATGAGCAACAAGCTACTTAGAATCTATAAAGTGTATTACTTCCTTCAGAAAATATACCTTTAAAATGCAATGCTTTTTTATTTAGTTTATATACACAATGTTCTTTCTAATGTAATTTTTTTTTTACTATTCTGCAATATTTGTACTTAGTGTAACCTAAAACCATGGCTGTAATCTTTGCTTGTATTTGGAGCTTTTCTCCCCAGGACTCCATTGAAAACTGGTTCTTTTTTGGCCCAATGGACTATCCTGGTAAAACAACTACAAATAAATAAATAAAATAAATAAATAATTTGATGACAGCACCCAGCTTGAAGTCATCTGCAAACTTGGTCAGCCATAGCCCACTGGTTTTGTCTTCCATCTCAGAAAAGTATATCCCAAATAACAGAGGCCCCAAGACCAAACCCTTGTTATGGGTCTACTGCTTGAGTTGGCTTACTCTATTGTGACTAAGTGGTTTCTATCAGTGAGCCAGTTTGCTACCTATCTGGTAACATATGGATTGATTCCTAGTTGAAAGAGTTTATCTATTATGCCCAAGTGGAGAAGAGTGTCATAGGCTTTGGCCAGGTCAGGGTAGGCAGTGTGCACCCTCTTTCTCTCATCCATGGCTTTCATGACTGTCTCAAAGACTCAACCAAATTTAGCAGACATAACCTCCCCTTGAACAAGCCACACTGTGTGGGATCAAGTGTTTGGAGGTTTCCAATGTCCTTGTTAATGTGGTCCATGCAGATCAGGCTTGGATGGGTCTATAATTTCCCAGATCGGTGGATGCTCAACCTTTGTGTAAGAGGGTGACAGTGGCTGTCCTTCACTCAGCTGGGCCTAGGTCGTTTTCAGGCTTTGGTTGACTAGGGCAAATAATGGTGCTGCAAGTTCCTGCCTGAGTTCACATAGGATGCAGCCTAGGGTGTTATCAGGTCTCATGGAGGCTGTCTTTTTTTACTTTGAGAGAGCAGTCATGACCTGTTCCCTAGATATAGGGGGCAGGTACTGGACATGTACTGATATATTGATGGGGGACAGAGATGTGACGTTTTTGCTGAATCTGTCAGCCAGCAAGTTTGCTACATCTACTGCATTTGTATATATGGTGCCCTTGGCCACCAGTTATGAACAGATCTGACTACTTCCTTTGAGGCTGTAGACATGTGAAGAAGGCCTTATGATTGTCTCTAGTAGATGTGGCCAATTTGGATTTGAAGTTTGCTTTGGAGGATTTCACTAGTGCTCTTATTTGCTTGTTCAGGCTAAGGAAACATTGCTTCCAGTTGGGTGTCTGCCCCTTATTGGTTTTGGACAGCATTTTTTTTTCCTTTTGTTATAGAGTTCATTTTTGGCAGATGTCCACCACACAGGTTTACTCTTCCTTACAGAGGATTAATTAGTCCAGTCAGGTATTCCTGATTCCATGCATCTATATAAATGCTCCTATAGTCCTTTGGTGTAATTTTGGATATTGGTGCCAGTTCCTACATGGGGACAGGAGCTGCGAAGCAATTTCTATCATCCCTCAGGAGGTTGTAAAAGCTTTGGAGAAGTTTTTATGTCAGAGCCTAGCTACAGGGGTTTTGGGGGAGATGTTGACTTCGAAAGTGACCACTTTATGGTCGGATCTTACCAGAGAGGATGATACTATAGGGATGCTGAAGTGTTTCTTTCTTTCTTTTTTTATTTATTTATATATATTTTTTTTTGGGCAAAGGGTGTTCTGGAGAGGCTATGTGCTTGAGAAAACTGAAAGAAAAACTCATTATAGCCCCTACCGGATGCAGCTAAGTGATTGCCCCTGACATAAGAGGGCTTTAGCATACTTGGAAGGGATCAGTAATAGGTGGTTTCTTAGTGGCTGATTTTGTTAGGGATCTAAAAAAGATGAAAGGGAGAGAGACCGACACAGTCACTTTGGTTAAGAAGTTTCTGGAGGTTTACTTAAGTTCTGTAAAGCCACACCGATGCTGTACAGGCCTTAATCTGATAAGAATATTGAGTTGAAGGGGCGAGCAGTGGCAACATAAGTGAAACAGGAGTGCATGTAAGCTCACTTTGCAGACCATACTGGGTGGAAGGGGATCCTTAATGGTAACAGAGACGGTTATTAAAAGAGCAGAGTTTTGGTATAATTGCTATGTATACAGAGCAAGGAGCGATGTGCATGTCTCAGGCATTGCCTGAAGGATATCATGTTTGTCAGAAATCAATTAAACCTACACCTTCAGACTGCTGATGCATTACGAAGTGCCTAGGACAGGAAATCAAGGCAAGAGGGGTGGATACAGCAGATACACATTGGAATGGATCAGATAGGTTCAAGGACTAGGTCTTATTTTTGCATTTCTGTAATGTGAGTTTTCATGTGTATAATACTGTTGTAGTTCTTACATATTCATCTTTTAAACTGACATTTTGCTATCTGGAGGGAACAACAGCAATTACAGAGCTAAAACCAGACAGCATTGTTTCCGTGCATGCCAATGAGAACGTTATGGTCATTTATTTTATGGTTTGTGGTTTAAAGTTGATGTCCAGGAAGGAACTGGAATAAATCATGCATCTTAAATTGTGTGTGTGTGTGTGTCTATGTGTCTGTCTGTGTTCTCATAGAGAGAGACTCCAGAAAGACCTGACTATGATGCCATACTTGCACAAGGAATGGTTACTTCGAAGTGACATAGGAGAAAAGCGCATCTCTGCTGCTTGTTCAGCTGCAGTGTCAGTACCTTCACTTGCTGCTTTCTTTCTTGTACCTTTTCAGAGGATTTTAGCCACAAGTCCTACATGGACTTTTACAGCAAATACCAGTCTGTTTTTATTTCTCTGCTAAAAATACCTTCTAAATTACCTGTTCTTATACAGTTTTTCAGTTATAGTTCATTCCCCCACTGTTCCAAACCATGTCTATCACCAAGTCTGAACACATTACAACCCTTGAACCTTTCAGCCAAGAAAGGGGGTGCATGTCATTATACTGTCCGAGCAGAACAATGATGTAAAGTAACCTAGAATTTGGTAGGGCTCCGCAGCGTCTAATTGGGAAGACATGTCCTGACACTTCATGTGTGTGTCAAACATTCCTCCATTGCATTTCACTTCAAGGCATCTGCTTGCACTTGATCCTCACAATTGCAAAACCTCCCCCTTGTCTCCTCTTGAAGGTTGCTGACTACAGTAAAAAGCACACGTTTCACCATCACCCCCCAAAAAACAGATGTGTGCTACATGGCTTACATGTAGTAATAGTGAAGTCTGTCTAGAAATAGAGAGGTAAGAGAGCAAGATGTGCTCATCCAATCCAAATAGTCAAACTATAATGTGGCCATAGGAGATATCTCATTAGTGCCAAGGTTATATAGCTCAAGTGCAAAGCATTGCTCCAAACGCTTATGGAAGTGAAGCCATGTTTCATTGCTCCACTTCAGACAGTGGTGGTTCCTCTTTCCATTCTCAGATTGCAGTTGTAACCAGTTGTGATAGGGAGATGGGGCGAAATCAGAGAATGTCTTCCATAGTAGTAACAAATCTGAGTTAAATGGTCATTTTCCAATGATATGAAGTCTGAAACCTAAAATGTTATTGTTTAGTGTTGCAGTCCTACCTCACTATGTGAATAATGTTTGAAGAGTAGCCCAAAAAAAGAAAAATGGAGATTTTCATAAAAGTCAAGGATAATAGAACAATTTCTGTATCTGTCTGGGAAGGGAGAATACAAGAATTTTGTTAACTTTGTAGACCGGCAGGGGGATTGCTAAAATGTCTCTGGAGAAAGGCAAGTCTGTATTGAGAGAATAGTTTGCTATGTACACTGGCAAATTGTTAAAATAGTAATTTTCTCTGTATGTATCTGACAGCAGAGATACAATTTATGTATTTTTTTCATTCATTCAATCACAGTCGAACACTGGAGGAGTACATAGTTAGTAAAGTGGCTCTCATTTCTGCACATTGGTAGTGTTGACAACTGACAGTTTTGCTGATTTGATTCTTACCCAGGGACCCTTCTGTACAGAGTCTGCTTGTCATTATTTTTTTTTCATGGGTTTTCTCCAGGTACTCCAACTTCTTTCCACATCACAAAGGTATGCAAGACACTGACTTGAAATTCTACCCTGCCTGAAATAACAGGAGTGGCATGCCTATCCACGCTACAGTGTGAACATTGTCTCCTGATGATTGTCAGTGTTGCAGTGACACCCCAAACCCTTCTCCAAACAATGGTTAAAAAAGGGATCTGAACTGATGGTTGTGTGTGTGTGTGTGTGTGTGTGTGTGTGTGCGCGCGCTAGTGTGGGAGTTGTGCCTGTGAATTGTATGTGTGTGTGTGTATATATATATATATATATATATATATATATATATATATATATATATATATATTGCTGCCAAACTACTCACCACCACCTTGTATACTGCTTGGCTTATAAGTACTTGTAGATGTTGTCACATCTGTCTTTATTCGTAATTAGATAATGTTTTACATGGCAAAAAAATTATTTAGTTTGTCCTATTTTTATGTATTACTTATGCTTTGTTATATGTGTTTTATTTATAACTTTTGATACATATTATATATAATTAGTTCTCCTATGTTTATGCCATTGCAAACAGGGACGCCAAGCTCTGAGAGGAGTTTGCTTGGAACATAAAAACACACCCTGGCATAAAACACAGACCAAATAAAGGTGGGGGTGGAGGGAGTGAGTGACTGACTACTACAGCACTGATTCCAATGAAGATCATAGTACTGTTGTGTAGGGAAATGTACCATTATAGTAGGTTTGACTAATCATTGTTGTGTTATTCTAAGCGATATGGGTAGATTACCATGCCTCAGGACAGCTAGGAGGTGGAAGGGTAAGGGTCCCCAAGTCACCGGAAAATGAGTCCAACAAAGCTTGTCCTAGACCCAGAAAAGGACTCTGTTATAGAAATTTATGAAAGTTTGCAGAGAGGACCAAGTGTCTGCTGCTAGAATACTTCTGTAGTCCAACCCTTTACAAAACCCCCATAGTTGTAGCCGAGGCCCTGTTAGAGTGTGCCTTGACCCTGCCTGTAATAGAAAAGTAAAAGCCTTACACAAGCGTTTGGAAATAGTCGTGTTGTCATGCAAGTGGTCCTTGCTTATTACCTTCACAAGCTGTGAGCATCTGATCAGAAGTTACGAAGGCTTAGTTGTTTCAAAGTGTTACCTGAGTTGTCCGTAGATATCCACAGTGGGAAGCACCCTTTCTCTCTTGCTTTTAGTATTCCACTAAGAAATTCAGTAAAATGATACTTGGCTTAAACTTGTGATACCGCTTCACTGCTAAAGGGGCTTAGTTCTCAAGGAGAGCCTGTCACTGTGAAAAAAGATAGGATTGACCCATCCTAACAACTTGTACCACTGATATGCTCCTTGCAGGGGTCAGAGCATTCAGCAACAGTGACTTCCAAGTTTAGAGTCTAAGTCAGCTAGCTTCTGTAACACAGTATTAGGATCACCAGGAGGAACAACCTGTTTTCTGCAATTCGTCTTATGTGGCACCCCTTTCAAACAAATCTTGTCATCAGAATACAGTGAACCAGAGAGATTGATACACAGACGTGCATGAACTGACTGGCACCTTGACCTTGTTGGGGATGTAAGACAAGCCATAGGATACCAACTCACTACAATACTTTGCTAAAGAAGGTTGTTTTGCTAGCACAAAGTGGAAAAATGTTTCAATGGCTTATGTATGACTTTCAAGTAGCTGGCTTTCTTGCCTCCATTAATACCTGATGCACACCTTCAGAAAACAGGTGCCTAAAAGGTATTACGATGCTATCATTTAATCAGATTGGTATAGTTGTTTGTGGTTTGGGATGTATCAATCAGCCCTGTTCTTGTATGAGTAAATAGGTTCCATGTGGAAGCCTGTGGTAATTGCCCCTGCCCAATTCCAAAAGAAGGGAGAACCACTGTTGCCTGGGCCAGAAGGGCATTACCACAATTCTTCCTCAGTCCTTACAAGTACCCCGCTTACCATAGGTTCATAGGTGTATAGTATGGTAATGGCCACTGTGGCCATGCAACCCAAATGTATGTCACAAATTTTATTTATATCTGGGGGGGGGTGTAACAGTCTGCCTCTGTCCTTCAGTAACATAGATGCCAGGCCACGGCTGAACTTGTGATTAGCCATCCACTGGTCCAAGTGTCACATAAATAGGGACAGGGAGGAACTCTGCTTCAAACATGTGGGGAACGTGTTCCAGCAAATGGTAATTCTCATTTACAGTGTATGTCTCTACAATGTCTCCTAGTTATCTGTGGGAAGGCTGAAAACCCATATAGGAACATTCCTGTCCAAAGGATAAGAAAAGGCAGTTGTTTTGCAGGCCTCTGTCATGGAGTCACAGAACCACATTTTGCCATGTAATTGCTTAGAGGAGTCAAAAGGTAGAGCTCAAGAATTTCCCACATATGGAGACAATCATGGCAGAAACCCCTGATCTTGTTTTCCATTCATTAAGGTATGAATTTGAGTGAATTGAATTTGAAGTTGAGGAGACCCTGGTGAGGTGGAGATATGCTCTAGAGAGAAGAGGAATGAAGGTCAGCAGGACTAAGACAGAAAATGTGTGGCTGAGAGGGAGGATAGAGGAATAGTGAGGATGCAGGGAGTAGAGTTGGCGAAGAAAAATGAGTTTAAATACTTTGGATCAACAGTTCAGAGTAATGGCGAGTATGGAAGAGAGGTGAAAAAGAGAGTGCAGGCATGGTGGAGAAGAGTGTCAGGAGTGATTTGTGACAGACGAGTACTTGTAAGAGTGAAAGGGAAGGTCCACAAGAGGGTAGTGAGACCATCTATGTTACATGAGTTGGAGACAGTGGCATTGACAAAAAGGCAGGATGTGGCAGAGTTAAAGATGTTAAGATTTGCAATGGGTGTAAGGAGGGTAGGAATAAGTATATTAGAGGGTCAGCCCAGGTTGGACGGTTTGGAGACAAAGTCAGAGAGGTGAGATTGCATTGGTTTGGACATGTACTGAGGAGGGATGGTGAGTATATTGGGAAAAGGATGCTAAGGCTGAAGCTACCAGGTAACAGGAAAAGAGGAAGGCCTAAGATAAGGTTTATGGATGTGGTGAGAGGGGACATGCAGGTGGTTGGTGTGACAGAGCAAGATGCAGAGGACAGGTAGAAATATAAACAGATGATCGCTGTGGCGACCCGTAATGGGAACAGACGAAAGAAAAAGAAGAAGAAAGTATGAATTTGATTTGCTAGGTTGTATACCACAAATTCTTTTAGATACAATGCAGAATGTCTCTAGAGTAAGATTCTGTTGTAAAGTTATATCCCATGCTAACTTTGCTGGTCGAAAATATGGGCTAAGATCTGGTCCCCCTGTATTTATGTAAGCCATCAATGTGGTATCATCAGTAACTAATTGAAGAGTGCATGGGGGCAACAAAGGAATCACAGCTGAGAGCCTTTACAAGAGCTAGCATCTCTTTTATGCTTTTATCTGTCTTTCCTGTGCCAGAGACCTGGTACTTTTACTCCACTAGACACAGCTCCACAAATGAAGTCTGAGGTGACTGCTCTGAAGCAGAAGGAGAAAACTGGGTGACCACAACTCAGTGATATTTGATGTCTCCACCAAGTGACTTCTCTTTTCACAAATCCCAGAACAGGAATTTGAAAAGACAACGGGTGTGGATGAAGAGACCCAATTGTCTTCACATAACATTCTATAGTTGTCATGTTGAGTTTTGCAAGAGGTATTATGACAGTTATAGATGCCATGAGAACAAGAATCCTGAGGTATGCCCCAAGTCTGAGTGGAAAACACATGGAATAGATAAAAATATAGATTTATTTTGTCCTTTGGATGCAAGTCCCAAGGTAGAGCAGGAGTCATACAGGTACTCCAGAAATGCACTCCTGTGTGATGGAATAAAAAAAAAATACTTTTGAATGTTCTCTGCAGGGTCTCAGCTGGTCTAGGCTGTCTTGTCCTAAACGAGAGATTCCTGACATTTTAAATAAGACTGCAAAGTAAAGCAATTCATTAACATTCTCAAAAAAGTTGATACCTTATAGTCTGTAAAACTGTATGACAGAAACTATACATTTTGTGAATACTATTGGAGCAATGCTAGCTCCAAGGGTAAAGCAGGGAAGTAATAATGTGAACCAGACGCACAGCCAGTGTCTGTCACTTAGGGTTTCCATGCATATGCATAACACCTCCTTCTTCATCTTCTGTTGCTGAACAGTCCATTCTGGTTGCACTAAGGAGCCGTGATGTCTGCATGATGAATTCATCTCCTCAGCATGAGACCTGTTAGCTCAGCTTGCCACTTCTTGCACTGAAAGCCAGACTCATTGTTATTCATCAGGCATCACAAGTTATGCACTTCTAGATACTAAGAAACCTGAAAGGTGCGTTATCTAAATAATTGATCTGCCTTTCACACTCCTGTAATCTTTGTCTTTATGCAGTGCTGCTGCCATGGGCTGTTTTTGCAATTGCAGGCTTGGCTGTATTTTCAGGTCACTGTTCAGTTGTTTCCAACCAAGACTTTGCCCTTTGTTCCCCTTTCGTTTGATGCAGCCTTAGCCCATCCCTGTGGAACATACTAGTTGATGTTGGTTTATAATAGGAAGTGTTATCATCAGATCTGCTTTGTTGGTGTTCCTGTGCCTAATGGCCTTTGCATCATATATATATATATATATATATATATACATACATAAAATGGGTTAGTGATTTAAGTTTGTGTTTCTGCGTCCTACATGAACTCCAAGAAGAGCTAAACCCAAACCTAAAACTACTGTTCAATCTCAGCCTTACTACAGGATATGTACCCAAAGAGTGGCATACAGCAACAGTGGTCCCTCTCCACAAAGGTGGTGCCTCAACGGATCCTGGAAACTATCGCCCCATAAGTCTCACTAGCTTGGTCTGCAAAGCTATGGAAAGGATCATCATGGACCTTATAAATAAAGATATTGGGGACCTACAGACACTGGATCCTACCCAGTTCGGCTTTGTTAAGGGAAGATCCTGCCTCTTAAACCTGGTCGATTTCTTTGAAACAGTCACCAAGGCCATTGACAAGGGGAAGGTGGTCCACACAGCCTACCTGGACCTCGCAAAAGCCTTCGATACAATACCCCACTCGGGCATTATAGATAAGCTCACCAGCTTAAATATAAACCCCTATGTCACTAGATGGGTTGCAAACTGGCTCAAGGACAGAACCCACATGATTAGAATAGCTGGAGCCATGTCAGACTCCAAACCAGTTACAAGTGGCATCCCACAAGGCTTAGTCCTGGGACCTCTCTTGTTCGGTATATATTTCTTGGAGGTACAGGCCAGCATGGAAGGACTGTGGCTGACCAAGTTCGCAGATGACTGCAAACTGGGCACCATAATAGACTCTCCAGCCGACACAAGCATCCTCCAAAAGGGCCTCATAGAAACAGACAACTGGTGCCAGAGCCATGGTCTCAAGCTAAACGCCAAAAAGTGTATAGTCATCCCCTTTGGCAAAAACCAAGTGCCCACAAATTACCACATAGGTGGTAATCCATTAAGTACAGAAGAAGTAATTAGGGACCTGGGGACCCAAGTTGATAGCAATCTCTCATTTGACAACCACGTGGCCAAAGTGGTTAGAAAAACATTTTATATAGCCCACCTAATCATGAAGGGATTCACATCTAGATCAGGGGAGGTCATCATGCCTTTTTACTCATCCCTCATCAGGCCCATAATTGAGTACAATGCCCCTTTTGGGATGTACCTTACCAGACACCTGCAGCAACTGGAAAGACCCCAAAAGTACCTCACCAAGAGGATCAAGGGGCTCAAACAGATGCTGTATGCTGCCCGGTTAAAGAAACTCCAGCTCTACTCAGTGGCATACCGCCTGCTCAGAGGCAATCTGTGCCTGACGTATAAAGCCATGTCCAACCCGGAATTAATGGACATGCTGCACCTCAGAAAATCCAAATACCATCGAGCTATGCGCTCGAGGGACTTGAACCTCAGCACTGAAATAAATAGGACATGCTGGAGGGACAGATTCATAACCCAGAGGCTCCCTTCACTCTGGAATAAAATCCCAGTCCAGGTTAGGCAGAGTCCCTCATTGACTCTCTTCAAGAGGAATCTTGATGAGTGGATGGGAGATCATAGGTTTACCCTGGGTATCACTTCTGTGTCACTGTTAGACAGAGGCACAGTATACTAATCTCGAAAAAGGGCATAGCAAAATTAATTTAAAATGGGTGGCGAAAGCCATACACACTCTGGCTAGGCTTATAAATGCCCTAGGGCAGATAGCCTAGTATGAACCTATGTACATATGTGTGTGTGTGTGTGTGTGTATGTATGTATGTATATATCTATCTATCTATCTATCTATGGGATCCATTTACAACATCGAATTTACGTTTCAACAAAACTTAAATTCATGAGTGCACTTCCACAAAAGTGCATTTTGTTGAAAATGCACTTTCGTTTGAAGATAAAAGTAAAAGAAAAAAAAAAAAAGAACTAAAAACATGCAGTTTGCATGTAATCTTAGTTGTACAACAACATTTAGTGTTGATGTACAAAGTAAACTAGTGCTGAGATCGTGGTACAGTGGGGATAAGGGAATATTCCCTTTTCCCGACTATAGTGTGATATCGGACTGAGAATATTAAAGTAGGGGGTGTGGGGGGGTGCAGGGGCTTGCCACCCTGCAAAAGATGTTTTTTTTGTTTTTTTTTTTGGGTTAGCGATCTGGCGACTATACGTCAGAGAAACTGCAATTTTGTTGAAATGCACTTTCGCTGAAGTGGGCATCTAATTTTCTTTTTGAACAAGTGTAATTTCGATGAAGAAAAGTAGATCCATATATATATATATATATATATATATATATATATATATATATATATATATATGGATTCACTTCAGAAGCTCGAATTTACAAAATCTCGAACTGCAAATAACCAAAACCAAAAACTCCACTTTTGCAGGGGGGCTTTGCCCCCCCCCTGCACCCCCACACACCCCCTACTTAAATATACCAGCTCCAAGATCATGCTACAGTGTTCCCATATATATATATATATATATATATATATATATATATATATATATATATATATATATAAGAAATATAAGAAATTATAAGTAGTCAGGATTGGAAGGGATTTTGTTATAGAGTATTTATTTATTTTTATTTGACTGGGCCAGAGGCTCATTTTCAGCGAAGGCCCAGGGAGAAAAGCTCCACAGAAATAAGCAAAATACAATAGATAGTGCAATAGTATCATAGGTTCATAGGTAGGTATTAGGCTATCTGCCCGAGGGCATTTATAAGCCTAGCCAGAGTGTGTCGGCTTTTGCCGCCCAATTGATTAATTAACTGATCCACTGTCAAGCAGAGCCAATGAAGTGATCCCAGGGGTGTATTTTCTGTTACCCATCCACTTGTCAAGGTTTCTCTTGGAGTGTTAGTGAGGGGCTCTACCTGATGTAATTTGGAATTTTGTTCCAAAGCATGGGGCATCTCTGTGACAGGAATCTATCCCTCCAGCATGTTCTATTTTTTGTTGTGGCGAGGTTTAGCTCACTAGAGCGCATGGCTCGCAGTGACTTGGATTTCTTTAGGTGGAGCATGTCCATCAATTCTGAGTTGGACATGGCTTTGTAAGTCAGGCAGAGATCACCTCTGAGTAAGTGATATGCCACTGAGTACAGCCAGAGTTTTTTCAGTTGGGCTGCATAGGACATATGTTTGAGGCCAGTAATCCTCTTGGTGAGGTACTTTTGTGGTCTTTCCAGCTGTTGGAAGTGTCTTGTGAGGTACATCCCAAATTGGGCATTGTACTCTATGATGAGTCTAATGAGTGATGAATAGAGGGGCACTATAACCTGTTTATCTCTAGATGTGAACCCTTTAGTAATTATATGGGCCACATAGAAGGATTTCCTAACTACTTTGGCAATATGATTGCCAAAGGAGAGATAACTATCTATCTGGGTCCCCAGATTTCTTATTACCTCTTCTGTATTAAGGGGGCTGCCACCTATGTGGTAATTCGTGGGTGTTTTGTTTTTCCCAAATGGGATGACTATGCATTTTTTGGCATTTAGCTTGAGGCCATGACTTTGACACCAGGTGTCCGTCTCAGTAAGGCCCTTTTGGAGGATGTCCATGTCAGCCGGAGAGTCAATTATGGCTCCCAGTTTGCAGTCATCGGTGAACTTTGTTAGCCATAGTCCTCCTGTGTTTGCCTGTAATAATGAGAAGTATATGCCGAACAGTAGGGGTCCCAGGACCGAGCTTTGCGGGACACCACTTGTGACTGGTTTAGAGTCAGACTTGAAGCCCGCTATTCTTACCGTGTGAGTTCTGTCTGTAAGCCTGTTGGCATTCCATCTCATGACGTAGGGGTTTATGTTCAGGCTGGTGAATTTTTCTGTAATACCCGAGTGGGGAATGGTGTTGAAAGCCTTGGCGAGGTCAGGGTAGGCTGTGTGAACCACCTTTCCCTCATCTATGGCCTTGGTGACTGTCTTGAAGAAGTCAATCAGGTTTAGTAGGCATGATCTGCCCTTAACAAAGCCGAACTGGGTCGGGTCAAGTGTTTGGAGGCTCCCAATGTCTTTGTTAATGAGTTCCATGATGATGCACTAAATAGCCTTGCAGACCAGGCTAGTCAGGCTTATGGGGCGATAGTTACCAGGGTCAGTTGTGGCCCCTCCTTTGTGGAGAGGAATAACCGTTGCTGTGCACCATTCTATAGGCATGTAATCTGTGGAGAGGCTGAGGTTGAACAGCGTGTTTAGGTGGGGGGTTAGTTCGTTCTGTAGTTCATGCAAGACGCAGCCTGGGACACCATCTGGTCCCATTGATGCTGTGTTTTTGGCATTTGAAATGGCTGTTTTCACCTGTGCGTCTGTGATTTTTGGGACACTACACTTTTCCGGTATTGTTGTGGGCCCTTTTGGAGATGAGAGGGGGGTGAAGTTTGCACTGAATCTATCTGCCAGGATGTTGGCAATATCAGTAGGTTCAGTACATTTTGTGCTATTTTGCACTAGTTCGGTGCATATCTGCGAGTTGCCACTTAGATTCTTAACATAGCTAAAGAAGACTTTGTGGTTATCTTTTGAATCCTTGGCTATTTTTCTTTCGAAGTTAGCCTTGGATGACTTCATGAGGGACCTCAGTTTCTTACTGATACTGATCAGGGACGTCTTTCCTTCTTGGGATTTGCTTTTTTTCTGAACTAGTTTCCTCCTCCTATTGTATAGCCTGTTTATGGCAGGGGTCCACCAAACTGGTTTCCTTCTCTTAGAGGAGTAAGTCTTGGTTTTGCTAGGGATGGCACAATCCATGCATCCTTGTAGGTGCTCATAGAGTGCATTTGTAAAGGTTTCTGCATCTTGGGCAGCATTATCCTTTAGCGTGGGGCTGTGAAACTTACCACCTCTGTCTTAAGTAAGGTGAAGTTTGCTTTAGAAAAGATTTTTACTGTGGTTTCCTTAGTTGGGGGTGGTGGTGGGTTGTGGACATCCAGAGTGATTAGTTTATGGTCTGATCTAACCAGTGATGGGTTAACCTCTGGTGTGGAACACCTGTCGCCCATGTTGGTGATAACCAGGTCCGATATGTTTTCACCTCTGGTAGGGGAGTTTACCAGCTGATCCAGGGCATTTGAGTTGATGAATTCAAGGAAGCGCTGGGCCTGGGAATTTGTACTCAAGTAGTTTTCCCAGTGAATGGTTGGGTAATTGAAATCACCCAATATCAGGGTGTTCAGTAGGACCTTCATGTTTTCCAGTGTCTCCAGAAAGGTGGAGTGGTGGTCCTGGGTCATGGAGGGTGATCTGTAGCAGGCCACAAATTGCATTGCAGATTTGCCCGATGTTAGTTGCACATGGATGATCTCAGAGGTATCATGCTGTGCCACTAACCTGGAGGTGTAGGTATCCTTGATGAATATGTATACACCCCCTCCTTTTGTGTTTCAGTCCATGTTCTGTGGCCGAAACGTGTGGTATGAGTTGTAGCCCGGTTATGCTGGGGTGCTCTCTGGAGCCTTAAATCAGGTTTCAGTTACTGCACAGATGTCGACATTCTTCATACTGAGAAGTGCTTTGAGTGCGTGCATTTTGAGATTTAAACTCCTGGCGTTGAGTAGCATAACCCTCAGTTTTTTGTTAATTGTGCTGTTTACAGAGGTGGGTTAGACTTTTGAGCCTTGCCTAAAAAAGGCACTATGGGGGCAACAAGAGCATTGGCCAGTATTCGAAAGCCTAGGGGTGACAGGTGCAAGCCGTCTCTTGTGAAGCAACGTGGCTTGTCGAGCGTGTCGTCCCAGGTTGACAGACGCTGGATCCCCTTTGAATGACACCAGAAGCTTAGCCATTTGTTGAAATTGATAATTTATTTCTTTATACTGAGGTATCATTCATGGTGAGGGCAGGATGCTACTCAGAGTCAGGGTCATATCAGCCTGGGCTACATGATCAGAGAGTTCTTCCATGTCTCTTTTCATGTAGTCCAGGGAGGTACGTCTCAGGTCATTCACACCAACATGAACAATGACAGAGTCATATTTGTACTTGTTCTGGAGTGACCTGAGTGCTTGTGTTATGTGACGGATTCTGGCTCCCGACAGGCAGCTAACAGTAACCTTCTGCTTGTCCAGCCTAGTGAGTGGGACGTCAGTGTGCCTGACTATAGAGTCACTTATTACTAGTGTGTTAGGTGTGTTATTTCGCCTTAAGGGCTGTGATTGTGCAGCACACTGATTTTGTGTTTTATGTGTTGTCTGGTTTGTGACGTGAAGTGCAGGTTGTTTGGGTGTCTGCTTTGGAGGTCTCTGATGCTTTTGCAGGTTTTTATTTAGAGCCTCCAAGTATGATTTTGTGTATTTATGTGTATTTTTTGCCAGTGCTGGTTTAGTATGTCTATGTGAGGCTGGAGGTGTGGTGCAAGTGTTTCCTCATGACTGCCTGTTCCAGTCTTGGTTGGAGAGACCTTAGCCTCCAATTTGGCTGTATAATTGCATCTCTCGCATATGTTAATGTTTTGTGGTAGGAGGAGAGGGTTGTCTGTGTACATGAGGCAGTTGTAACATTGCCTCAGGATATCCAGATTCACCAGCTGGACTGGAGAGTACACCTGAAGTTGCCCTTTGGTCATGCCTGAATAGTAGGGTGAGCTGCTTAGTCGCTTGGTTACATCCATTTATTTATTTATTTTTTATTTTACATTTGTTAACCGGGAGAGTCCGACTGGATACATGTCCATTTTCAGCGGAGGCCCGGGGAGAAAAGCCTCCAAGTATATAACAGACATATGAACATTGTTAATGCAAAAAAAGGAAAATAGTTGAGTTCTAAATACAATATAAAGATACATCACATCTTGGGAAAAAAAAAAACAACAGCAGCATATAAAAAAAAACATAGGTCAGTTACAAAGGCGAGGCGTCTTGTTAAAAGCAGTTAAGGATAGTGAGGTAAGAGAAGGGTAAATGATAGTGGTTAATCAGGTTTGGAACAGGGACATTGCCAGAGAGTATTGAGATGGGGTTTAAGCTTTTTTGAATTGTAGGAGTGAGGGTTCTGAGGTGAGCATGGTCGGTAGGGAGTTCCACATTTTACCTACAAAGTTTGAGAATAGAGAATCCCCAGCAGAATTATTGGCTTTGGTAGTTTGAGCTAAGATCTTATTGGAGGAGCGTAAAGATTGCAGGTTAATATAGGGGTGAATGATGTTTTTCAGAGCTGGTGTTTTCTCTGGGTGATACAGTATCTGGTGAGCCATTTTGAGTTGGTTGAAATGGAGTTGGCTGGAAAACTCTAACCACCCTAGTTGCTTCAAGTTAGTGCAGTGGTGCATTCTAAAGGTTGAATTTGTGGCAAATCTAGCTATGTGATTGTAACAAGAAGCAAGTTTGTTAAGGGTTGTCTTGTTTAGGTTTGTAAAGAGGGGAGGCATAGAAAAGAGTTGATAGTAGGTGTGTGCTGGCAATTGTAATTTTAGCGTGAGGAGTGAGAAAGTGTTTTACTTTATAGAGAGAGCCAAGCTTTTTATTGACGGTTTTGATGGTAAGATTGAAATGGGTGTCAAATTTAAGGGAGTTATCAATGGTAACACCTAATAGCTTTGTGTGAGCTTCTGGTGATATAGTGATTCCATTGGAGGATGTAATAGAGAAGGTGCGGGGAAGAGTCTTGTTAGTGGGTGAGAAAGTAAGTAGTTTTGTTTTGTTGGGGTTGAGAACTAGTTGTCGACTTGAGAACCATTTTTCTATTAGGTTGAAGGTGTCTTGGGTTGAAGCAGTGAGGTCTGCCAGGTTGGAGGCAGTGCTGATGATAGTCGAATCATCTGCATATTGAATGCATGTGGCATGGGGGGTGATTGTGGGCAGGTCATTAACAAAGATGGTGAAGAGAAGAGGGCCAAGAATAGATCCTTGGGGAACTCCAAGTGTAACAGGTAGGCATGTAGATAATTTGTCCTGCCATAGAACAGCCTGTTGCCTATTGGACAGGTAGGATTGGAACCATTTCCGCATGGAATTGCTGAGTGATAGTTTTTTTAATGTATGGAGGAGTTGAATGTGGTTCACCATATCAAAGGCCTTGGAGAGGTCTAAGAAAAGAGCAGATGATAGTTTATTATTGTTTCTGAAGTTATTGATGGTATTAGAAAAGGATAGTAGGGCTGATGTGGTACTGTGATTTGGCCTGAAGCCATGTTGGGAGTGGGCTAGAATTTTATTTTTGGTGAGGTGTTCCATCAGTTGTTTGTGGACACACTTTTCCATAATTTTGGCCAGGGGTGAGAGTATAGCTATAGGTCTGTAGTTGGTTAGCTCTAGTGAGCTACCACCTTTATGGAGAGGAATAATGTGGGACATTTTCCATATGGAGGGGATGAAGGCTTCTGACAAGGTATGGTTTATGATTATGGAGACGGGATAGGAAATGGCCTCAGATGCTTTTTGCAGAAACTCAGCTGGGAGAAGGTCAGCTGCTAGCTTAGTGGGTTTTAGTTTTTAAGAAGAGATGTTATAAAGGATATGGGTACTGGATCAAGGTAAATAGATGATCTGATGTAGTTGTAGTATTCTGCTGGCATGGGTAGTGGAGTGGGCTGGTTGTTTGTTTGAATTGTGTGGCCAGGGATTGTATAGTTTCTGTGAAGAAACTATTGAATGTGTTAGCAATGTTTACAGGGCACTGTTGTTTGCAAGTTGTTGGAGTGGGGGTGGTTGCCTGGCCTGGGTGCAGGAGCTTGTTTAAGCCTGCCCATAATTTTTGTGGATTATTAAGGTGTTTGTGTTGGAGGTGGAGGAAGAAGGTTTTTTTTATCATTTAAGATCATTCTTTTAGTTTCATTTCTAAGTTGCTGGAAGGTTTGGTGGGAGTGTGGGTCTTTAGAGGTACGCCATGTGACCCACATCTTGTTTCTAGATAGGATTTTGGATTTTGTTTCCTTAGAGAGCCATGGTGCGGTTTTGGTTTTAGTTCTAATGGACCGTATTGGAGCATGGGAAGCTAGAATCTTGAGGAAGGTGGTGTTGAAGTAGATAACTGCCTCTTCAAGAGGAAGAGACTTGAGTATTGTCCAGTTGTGGGCTTTAAGTTCAGTTTGAAAAATGGAGGCATTGAATTTATTATTGTTCCTGATTTTTTATGGTTGTAAGAAGGGGTGATTTTCTTGAATTTGATAACATAGGTGAGTAAGTGATCACTCATGTCCTCTGGGTGAGTACCTGCTGAGTACTGGTCAGGATCTTTATTAGTAAGGATCCAGTCCAGGATGCTGTCTTTGTTTTGGGGTTTACCTAGTCTGGTAGGAGTGGATATGAGCTGAGAAAAGCCATGTAGATTTATGCTGCTAGATGGGGAGCTAGATGAGAAGGAATTCCAATAGTTTGAGTTAACCAGTGGAGAAAGTCCTCTAAGGTTTTGTTATTATTGTTGCCTGGGGGGATGTAAATACATGCTATATTTATGCTTTTATGTTTGTTTGGTTGAAGTTTTACAAGTAGAATTTCGGCATTGTTTGTTAGGAGGGGTTGTGGAGAGGCAAGGGAGATTTGTAATGTATTTTTGTAGAGTATGGCTACACCGCCACCTTCTGAGTTATTCAGTCTGCTCTTAGTATATCATACCCTGGTGGGATTATCTGTGTGTCTTTAGTACTTGGTTTAAGCCAGGTTTCTGTGAGACATAGTAGGTCTGGGGAACAAGTAGCTAAAAGGGCATGTAGGTTGTGAATCTTATTGTTTACACTTCTGATGTTTAGATGACAGGTCAGAAGAGAGTTAAAGGGTCTAGAGTTTAGATTGAGAAGTGGAGGGGAGGATAGGGTGGAATTAGAATTGAGTGGAGGGGAAGGGCCAGGGTTGGGGTGGATATCACCATCTGTGGCTAGTCTGTGATTCAGAGTGGTAATGAATTTGAGGGCTTTGAGTAGAAGTTTGTAGTAATGTTTATCATTTGGCCTAATATTGGTAGGTTTGATAAATACAGTAAGATGAACAATACACTAGTTAGTCTATACAAAGTAGTATTCAATACAGTTTTATACTAGATACAGGTTCAAAAAGAAAAACACACAAGCATTCACCGAAGATCACTGTGAGAAGAAATTAGTACTGTGTACATATTTTATAATAGTTATGACCAAATGCGATTTCCTTTATATATTTTTTTGAGTAGTAATAGCACTGAGGAGAGGGAGAAAATGAGGTAAGGAGTGGACAGTGTATTGAGAGAGTTATAGATAGCTTGTCAGTCAGGTGTGGTGCAGGAGAAATGCCAGTTCTTGGATAGTTGTTCAAATAGTAGTAGTTTAAAACTGATAGATTCAGGTGTGTTTTGGAGGGTGTGGGGTAGAGAGTTTCATAGTTTGGCTATTTGATTTGAGAAGAGGGCTTCACCGTGAGTGTTGTTAGCTTTGTCTACTGTGAGAAAGTTTCTGAGTGGGGGCCCAAAAAAAAAAATGGAGATTCTCATAAAAGTCAAGGATAATAGAAAAATGTCTGGGAAGGGAGAATAGAAGAATTCCATTGACTTTGCAGACCGGGGGTTGCTAAAATGTCTCTGGAGAAAGGCAAGTCTGTATTGAGAGAGTAGTTTGCTATGTACACTTGCAAATTATTAAAATAGTAATTTTCTCTGTATGTATCTGATAGCAGAGACTTCAGTAATGGTACAATTTATGTATTTTTTTCATTCATTCAATCACAGTCGAACACTGGAGAAGTACTAGGGTTGACACCTTTACAAATGCCCAAAGTGGGACATTTTTGGTAAAAACGTCAGATTTTGCAGAGCAAAACATACCCACGGCCAGTACAAAGGACATAACTTCACTTTTTGCCTAAATAAAAGCTTATTCTTATAGCATTTTAGTTGCTTATTCTGTTTCTTATAACATTTAGGTGTTTTAGATGCAGAATAACTGTTTTATGCCACTATTACATAAAATATAGGAAATATTTTTGTCCTAAAATCTCAGGGCATTTGCCATTTTTAAAATTTTTTTGCAGGACACAACTGCTTAAAGAGGGACTGTCCCTTGCAAAGTGGGACAGGTGGTAACCCTAAGGAGTACATAGTAAAGTGGCTCTCATTTCTGCACATTGGTAGTGTTGACAACTGACAGTTTCGCTGATTCGATTCTTGGGCAGGGTACCTTCAGTACAGAGTCTGCTTGTCGTCATTTTCTTGCATGGGTTTTCTCCAGGTACTCCAACTTCTTCCCACATCCCAAAGGTATGCAAGACATTGACTTGAAATTCTACCCTGCCATGGCTGTGCGTGGGGCTTGAAATAACAGGAGTGGCATGCCTGTCCACCCTGCACTGTGAACATGGTCTCCTGATGATTGTCAGTGTTGCAGTGACATCCCAAACCCTTCTCCAAACAATGGTTAAACAAGGGATGTGAACTGATGGTTTTGTTAGTGTGTGCTAGTTTTGTTTTGATTTGGTGAATACATACATAAATCATGCCAACAGTCGTTAATTATTAATTGTAGATTTTATATATATATATATATATATATATATATATATATATATATATATATGTATGTTATGTATTTGTGAGTAAAATATATACATGTACATAAAATGTCCACGCACATTATGCTGTGGTAGTGCAGCAGTTAGCATAGTCTCCTCACAGCAAGAGGTTCTTTGGTTTGCTTCTCGCCTGTAGCGCCTTCTGTGCATAGTCTGCATGTCCGTGCGTGAATGTGTATGTTCCTCCTTTGAAGGTTGGGTGCTGCACTGGCAACTTGACGCTGTAAAAATCTACTACCAATCAATAGCAGACCAGTGATCCGCTGTGGCATCCTCACACTGGGAAAAGACAATTTACACACACCGAACCGCCCAGCAACTCTTAATACCAAGCCCGTACAGTTTAAAGCACTTAAGTCCCATCTACGTAATTCTTGCCACTGTTGTTGTGCTGTCATTCAGCTTTATTAGTTTTTGTCATACCTACCTTCTCTGTCTTTCCCTGCAGATATTTTTCTCTATACTTGATACAATTTTAACTTATCTCACTTATAACGTCACCACAAGTTAGATCTTATTTTCTCTTTCTAGATTATCTGTAGAGTTTTTCACTCACTGTAATTATGTCATTGCTGCCAAACTACTTACCACCACCTTGTATACTGCTTGGCTTATAAGTACTTGTAGATGTTGTCACATCTGTCTTTATTCGTAATTAGATAATGTTTGACATGGCAAAAAAATTATTTAGTTTGTCCTATTTTTATATATTACTTATGCTTTGTTATATGTGTTATTTATAACTTTTGATACGTATTATATATAATTAGTTATCCTATGTTTAAGCCATTGCAAACAGTGATGCCAGGCTCTGAGAGGAGTTTGCTTGGAACATAAAAACCACATGTCCACACCCTGGCATAAAAACCAGACCAAAAAAAGGTGGAGGGAGTGAGTGACGGACTGACTATTACAGCACTGATTCCAATGAAAATCATAATACTGTTGTGTAAGGAATGTACCATTATAGTAGAAGTTTGACTAATCATTGTTGTGTTATTCTAAGTGATATGGGTAGACTACCATGCCTCAGGACAACAAGGAGGTGGAAGGGAAAGGGTCCCCAAGTCACCGGAAAATGAGTCCAACAAAGCTTGTCCTAGACCCAGAAAAGGACTCTGTTAGACATTTGTGAAAGTTTGCAGAGAGGACCAAGTGTCTGCTGCTAGAATACTTATGTAGTCCAACCCTTTACAAAACTCCCGTAGTTGTAGCCAAGGCCCTGTTAGTGTGTGCCTTGGCCCTGCCTGTAATACTTTGTGTTGAGGATAAAAAAGTAAAAGCCTTACACGACCATTTAGAAAATAGTCTTGTTTTCACACAAGTGGTCCTTGCTTATTACCTTCACAAGCTATGAACTTCTGATTAGAAGTTACGAAAGTTAGTTGTTTCAAAGTAGTACCTGAGTTGTCCGTAGATGTCCACAGTAGGAAGTATCCTTTCTCTCTTGCTTTTTCCACTAAGAAATTCAGTAAAATGATACTTGGCTTAAACTTGTGATACCGCTTCACTAATAAAGGGGCTTAGTTCTCAGAGAGACAGTCACTGTGAAAAGATAGGATTTGGCCCATCCTAACAACTTGTACCACTGATATGCTTCTTGCAGGGGTCAGAGCAATAAGCAACAGTGACTTCCAAGTTTAGAACCTAAGTCAGCTAGCTTCTGTAACACAGTATTAGGATCACCAGGAGGAACAACCTGTTTTCTGCAATTCGTCTCATGTGGCACCACTTTCAAACAGATCTTGTCATGAGAATACAGTGAACCAGAGGGACTGATGCACAGACTTGCACGAATTGACTAGCACCTTGACCTTGTTGGGGATGTAAGACAAGCCATAGGATACCAACTCACTACAATACTTTGCTAAATGGTTGTTTTGCTAGCATGAAGTGGAAAAATGTTTCAATTGCTTATGTATGACTTTCAAGTAGTTAGCTCTCTTGCCTCCATTAATACCTGATGCACACCCTCAGAAAACAGGTGCCAAAAAGGTATTACGATGCTATCATTCAAACAGACTGGTATAGTTGTTTGTGGTTTGGGATGTATCAGTCAGCCCTGTTCTTGTATGAGTAAACAAGTTCTGTGTGGAAGCCTGTGGTAATTGCCCCTGTCCAATTCCAAAAGAAGGGAGAACCACTGTTCCCTGGGCCAGAAGGGCATTACCACAGTGAGCTGTGGGGAATTCTTCCTCAGTTCTTACAAGTACCCCGCTTACCATAGGTTCATAGGTGTATAGTATGGTAATGGCCACTGTGGCCATGCAACCCAAATGTATCTCACAAATTGTATTTATATCCGGGAGGGATAACAGTCTCCCTCTGTCCTTCAGTGACATAGATGCCAGGCCACGGCTGAACTTCTGATTAGTCATCCACTGGTCCACGTGTCACACAAATAGGGATAGGGAAGAACTCTGCTTCATACGTATGGGGAACATCTTCCAGCGAATGGTAATTCTCAGTTACAATATATCTGTCTCTACAGTTTCTCCTATTTATCTGTGGGAAGGGTGAAAAAGCATATAGGAACATTCCTCTCCAAAGGATAAGAAAAGGCAGTTGTTTTGCAGGCCTCTGTCATGGAGTCACAGAACCACATTTTGCCGTGTAATTGCTTAGAGGCGTCAAAAGGTAGAGCTCAAGAATTTCCCACATATGGAGATAATCGTGGGAGAAACCCCTGATCTGTTTTCCATTCATTAAGGTATGAATTTGAGTAAACTGAATTTGAAGTTGAGGAGACCCGGGAGAGTTGGAGATATGCTCTAGAGACCAGTGGAATGAAGGTCAGCAGGACTAAGACAAAAAATGTGTGTGGCTAAGAGGGAGGATAGAGGAATGGTGAGGATGCAGGGAGTGTAGAGCTGGCAAAGAAAAATGAGTTTAAATACTTTGGATCAACAGTTCAGAGTAATGGCAAGTGTGGAAGAGAGGTGAAGAAGAGAGTACAGGCAGGGTGGCATGGGTGGAGAATAGTGTCAGGAGTGATTTGTGACAGACGAGTACCAGTAAGAGTGAAAGGGAAGGTCTACAAAAGGATAGTGAGACCAGTTATGTTGCATGGGTTGGAGACAGTGGCATTGACAAAAAGGCAGGAGTCAGAGCTGGATGTGGCAGAGTTGAAGATGTTAAGATTTGCACTGGGTGTGATGAGCGTAGACAGGATTAGGAATAAGTATATTAGAAGGTCAGCCCGGGTTGGACTGTTTGGAGACAAAGCCAGAGAGGCGAGATTGCATTGGTTTGGACATGTGCTGAGGAGGGATGCTGGTTATATTGGGAAAAGGATGCTAAGGATGAAGGTGCCAAGTAAGAGGAACAGAGGAAGGCCTAAGATAAGGTTTATGGATTTGGTGAGAGAGGATATGCAGGTGGTTGGTGTGACAGAGCAAGATGCAGAGGACAGGAAGAAATGGAAACAGATGATCTGCTGTGGCATAACTAGTTGACGTGCACGTCAACAAAACTGCACTTTCACTGAAGTACAGTCGCCGGATGGCTAACCCAAAACAAAACGCACAAAAAAAATCTTTTAAAGGGCGTCAAGCCTCCCTGCACCCCCATGTGGGAACAGATGAAAGAAAAAGAAATAATGGGAACAGATGAAAGAAAAAGAAGGTATGAATTTGATCTGCTAGGTTGTATACCACAAATTCCTTTAGATACAATGCAGAATATCTCCAGAGTAAGATTGTGTTGTAAAGTTATATCCCATGATAACTTTGCTGGTCGAAAATATGGGCTAAGATCTGGTCCCACTGTGTTTATGTAAGCCACCAATGTGGTATCATCAGTAACTAATTGAAGAGTGCATGGGGGCAACAAAGGAATAACAGTTGAGAGCCTTTACAAGAGCTAGCATCTCTTTTATGCTTTTATCTGTCTTTCCTGTGCCAGAGACCTGGTACTTTTACTCCACTAGACACAGCTCCACAAATGAAGTCTGAGGTGACTGCTGTGAAGCAGGAGGAGAAAATTGGGTGACTGCAACTTAGTGATATTTGATGTCTCCACCAAGTGACTTCTCTTTTCACAAATCCCAGAACAGGCATTTGAAAAGACAACGGGTGTGGATGAAGAGACCCAGTTGTCTTCACATAACATTGTATAGTTGTCATGTTGAGTTTTGCAAGAGGTATTATGACAGTTATAGATGCCATGCGAACAAGAATCCTGAGGTATACCCCAAGTCTGAGTGGAAAACACATGGAGTAGATATAAATATAGATTTATTTTGTCCTTTGTATGAAAGTCCCTAGGTAGAGAAGGAGTCATACAGGTACCCCAGAAATGCACTCCTGTGTGATGAAATAAAAAAATTACTTTTCAGTGTTCTCTGCAGGGTCTTAGCTGGTCTAGGATGTCTTGTCCCAAATGACAGATTCCTGACATTTTAAGTAATACTCTGCAAAGTAAAGCAATTCATCAACATTCTCAAACAAGTTGATACCTTATAGTCTGTAAAACTGTGTGACAGGCGATGTACATTTTGTGAATACTGTTGGAGCAATGCATAGCTGCAAGGGTAAAGCAGGGAAGTAATAATGTGAACGAGATGCACAGCCAGTGTCGGTCACTTAGGGTTCCCATGCATACGCATAACACCTCCTCCTTCATCTTCTGTTGCTGAACAGTCAATTCTGGAGCCGTGATGTCTGCATGATGAATTCATCTCCTCAGCATGAGACCTGTTAGCTCAGCTTGCCACTTCCTGCACTGAAAGCCAGACTCATTGTTATTCATCAGGCATCACAGGTTATGCACTTAGATGCTAAGAAACCTGAAAGGTGTGTTATCTAAGTAATTGATCTGTCTTTCACTTTAGAGAAACTCCTGTAATCTTTGTCTTTATGCAGTGTTGCTGCCATGGGCTGTTTTTACAATTGCAGGCTTGGCTGTATTTTCATGTCACTGTTCATCTGTTTCCAGCCAAGACTTTGCCCTCTGCACCCCTTTCTCTTTTGATGCAACCTTAGCCCATTCCTGTGGAACATACTAGTTGATGTTGGTTTATAATATGAAGTGTTATCAGATTTGCTTTGTTGATGTTCCTGTGCCTAATGGCCTTTGCATCATATATATATATATATATATATATATATATATATATATATATATAATGGGTTAATGATTTAGGTTTGTGTTGCGGTATATGTATATATGTGTGTGTATGTATGTGTATATATATATATATATATATATATATATATATATATATATATATATATATATGTGTGTGTATATATATATATATATATATATATGGGATCCATTTACAACATCGAATTTACATTTCAACAAAACGTAAATTCATGAGTGCACTTCGTTGAAAATGCACTTTCGTGTGAAGATAAAAGTAAAAGAAAAAAAAAAAACAAAAGGAGGACTAAAAACATGCAGTTTGCATGTAATCTTAGTTGTACATCAACATGTAGTGTTGATGTACAACTAAGTAAACTAGTGTGGTACAGTGGAGATAAGGGAGTATTCCCTTTTCCCCGCTGTAGTGTGATCTCGATGTGAGAATATTAAAGTAGGGGGGTGTGGGGGTGCAGCCCCCCCCCCACATGGGGGTGCAGGGAGGCTTGCCGCCCTTTAAAAGATTTTTTTGTGTGTTTTGTTTTGGGTTAGCCATCCGGCGACTGTACTTCAGTGAAAGTGCAGTTTTGTTGACGTGCACGTTTGCTGAAGTGGGGATCTACTTTTCTTTTTCTAACAAGTGTAATTTCGATGAAGAAACATAGATCCATATATATATATATATATATATATATATATATATATATATATATATATATATATATATATATATATATATACATATACATACATACATACATACATACACACACACACACACACACACACAGATGTATGCATGACTATAGATATATCAGTGTGTGTGTGTGTGTGTGTGTACGCGTCATACTTGAACTACCCATTTACAGCCTGGGTAAAACGCCCAAAATAGAATAGGCAGAGTCTACTACTGACTAATAATAATGAATTGTAACTGTTTAATACTCTGTGCGAGACCCTCACTGACGGCAAAGGTATGCAGCTCTAGAAGAATGTATTACAGTTAGCGTGTGAAGGGCACAAGTAGTAAAACAGATTTTGACAGCAGTGAAAAACCAAGAAATTATAAGTAGTCAGGATTGGAGGGAATATTGCTGTAAAGTATTTATTTTTATTTAGTTACATTTGTTTACCGGGAAAGTCCGACTGGGCCAGAAGCCCATTTTTAGCGGTGGCCCGGGGAGAAAAGCTCCACAGAAATGAGCAAAATACAATAGATAGTGCAATAGTATCCATACAGTAAGATGAAAAATACACATCTAGTTAGTCTATACAATACTAGATACAGATTCAAAAAGAAAAACACACAAGCATTCAGTGAAGATCACTGTGAGAAGAAATTAGTAATGTGTATATATTAAATAATAGTTATGAACAAATGAGATTTCATTTATATATATTTTTAAGTAGTAGTAAGCACTGAGAAGAGGGAGAAAATGAGCTAAGGAGTGGACAGTGTGTTTAGAGGGTTATAGATATCTTGTTCATAGGTAGGTACTAGGCTATCGGCCCTAGGGCCCATACAAGCCTAGCCAAAAAATGTACCCTGGCTTTTGCCACCCAAGAAAATTATTTTCCTGTGCCCCTGTCGAGCAGAGCCACAGAAGTGACCAGGCAGGAGCGATGCCAGTTCTTGGATAGGTGTTCAAATAGTAGTAGTTTGAAATTGGTAGATTCAGGTGTGATTTGGAGGCTGTGGGGTAGAGAGAGTTCCATAATTTGACTATTTGATTTGAGAATAGGGCTTTACTGTGAGTGTTAGCTTTGTCTACTGTGAGAAAGTTTGTCTGCGTATCTTAGACCTCGTGGGCATGAGTAGGGAGCAAGTTCCTTGAGGGATGGGCAACTCTCAGGATGGAAGATGGTGATGTGTGTGAATTTAAGTTGGTAGATATGGAGAAAGTTTATTTATTTTTATTTTTATTTTACATTTGTTGACCGGGCTAGTCTAGCTGGATACATATCCATTTTCAGTAGAGGCCCGGGGAGAAAAGCTCCACAAAAAAAACATATAACAACAATACATTATGGTAAATATATAAATATTTGTGAGTAATAATTAAAATACAATCAGACCCCAGAAAAAGGACAGGCTAAAAGAAACTACAGTTGGCAAAGAGAAATACATAGCCAGTTACAGAGCATTAAACTTTAGCTAAGGTTAAAGAAACAAATTATCAGAAAGAATGACAGGTAAGTTAAGGTAGTTATAAAGAAATCTAGGAGAAACAGAAGAAGAGAAGAAGCAGTAGAGAGTAAGGTGAAAAAGAAGTGGCAAAGGTGATGAGTGAGAACAGCAAGGAGAAGGGGTAAAGCATAAAGGCCAAGCATGGCAAGAGATAGACTAGGAAAAGCTGAAAAAGCAAGCCAAAAATAGGCGGTGGAAAAGAAGAGGTGAGCTAAAAAAGAGGAGAAGAATGTCAGTCAGGAGTACTACAAGAACAGAGCCAGTGATTATGGAAGTAAAGCTTGAGTTTTTCTTTGAAGAGAGGAAATGATGAAATCAGTGTTATATCACTAGGTAACAGATTCCATCTTCTACCAACCGTATTAGTGAATAAAGAATTGCCGGCATAGTTGTTAGACTTTATTGATCTGGTCAGGAGTCTACAAGAAGAACGGAGGGAGTTAAGATTATTGTAAGGGATTAAAAGTTGAGAGAGTATAGGGGTGTTGTCAGGTTGGTACAGAATTTTGTGAGCAATGGTAAGTTGTGAGATGAGAAGATAGTATTGAAATTCGAGCCAGCCTAGGAGTTTCAAGTTTAGACAGTGATGGGTTCTGTAAGGGTTACCAGTGGCAAAGCGGGCAATGTTATTATAACAAGCAGCTAGTTTGTTTAGGTTAGCTTTCTTGAGGTTTGTGTAAATTGAGAGGCATAAAGAGAGTAGATATAAGATGGGAGAGGCAATTTTAGCTCTAGTAGGTGGGGTTAGAAACTGTTTGATACGGTATAAGGATCCTATTTTTGTTAACAGATTTGATGGTGTTGTTGATATGTTGATCAAAAGTGAGATTATTATCAATGGTTACTCCTAACAGTTTAGTAGTAGTGTCAGGAGAGATGACAGTGGCGTTGTTTGAAGAGATAGTGAAGTGTAGAAGGGAGGTCCGAGAGGTAGGGGTGAAGAGAAGAAGTTTAGTTTTCTTTGCATTAAGAAGGAGGTACCGTCTAGTAAACCATGTTTCTACAGTGTTAAAGATATTTTGAGTTAGTGAGATTAGTTCTATGGAAGAAGATGCTGAACAAATAATGGTAGAGTCATCAGCGTATTGAATGCAAGTTGCTTGAGGGATTGCTGAGTGCAGATCATTTATGAAGAGGGAGAAGAGTAGTGGACCAAGAATAGAGCCCTGAGGGACACCAATGGAAATTGGCAATAATGAAGAGATGTGATTATCCCAAAGAACAGCTTGTTGTCTGTTGCTCAGATATCTGAGCTGAACCATTTGATAGCTAAGTTATCAAATGAGAGGGATTCAAGGATATTAATTAGAGAAGAATGGTTGACCATGTCGAAAGCTTTAGAGATCAATAAATAGAGCCGAAGAAGGTTATTGCGGTTCCAGTTGATAGTATCCACAAAGGAGATGAGGGCAGTGGTGGTGCTATGATGGGGTCTAAAGCCATGCTGGCAATTTGCTATTATGTTATGTAAAGAGATATTGTACAAGTTGCTGGTGAATGCATTTCTCCATAATTTTTGCTAAGGGGGAGAGGAGAGCAATAGGTCTAAAGTTAGAGAAGTCAAAAGAATTACCACCTTTGTGTAGAGGGATAATATGAGAGATTTTCCAAATATCAGGAATGATTCCCTCTTGGATTGTCCTGTTTATTAGAATGGATATAGGGTAAGCAATTACTTTAGCTGCCTTTTGGAGATAAAGAGAAGGGATTTTGTCAGCAGAGGGGGTACATGGTTTCAGTTTGTGAATTAATCTGTAGATAAAAGAGGTGGAGATAGGTTGAAGAGAGAAGTTAAAAGTAGAGTCTACTAGTTAGGTAGCTCGATCCAATTTAATTTATGTAGAGCAATACAGTGGTGGGTTTGGTGGGGAAGGTTGGCTGCAAAGCAAGCTATTTTGTTGTAGCAAGTTTCCAATTTGGTTAAGTCTGATTTTTTTAAGTTGGTAAAAAGGGGAAAAGCATATAGGAGTGTAGAGAGGAGGAAGGTTCTGGATATGGCTAGTCTGGTATTGTCAGTGAGGAATGGCTTGTTTCTGTACAGTGAGCCAAGTTTGATGTCAACTTTCTTAATTGTATTGACTATGTGTTTGTCGAATCTGAGTTTGTTGTAGTGTGTCACGCCAAGGAGTTTTATATGCTCAACTGATTGGATGACTGTGTTGTTTGCTGAGTGAATGGTGAAAGGAGGTGAGGTCGTTGAATATTTGCTGCTGGTAAATAGCATTAACTGTGTCTTTCTGGGGTTACAGATTAGTTGCAATTTAGTTAGTTATGTTTCTGTATCACTAAAAGCTTATTGAGCTACTATTTGCAGGTCTGGTAAGGTATCTGCTGAGCAGATTAAAGTTGAATCTTCAGCATACTGAACTACTTTATCATGTGTTGTGGATGAGGCTAGATCATTGGAGAAGATGGTGAAAAGAAGGGGTCCTAGAATGGACCCATGGGGGACTCCAACCGAGATAGGCAGAAGTGGTGATAGTTTAGATTTCCATCGTACTTCTTGTTGTCTGCCAGAAAGATAGCTTAGGAACCAGGAGAGGGAAGTCTTTGATATGTTTAGTGAGGCAAGAGTACTAAGGAGTTACTGATGGGAGACCGTGTTGAATGCTTTTGACATGTCTAGGAAGATTGATGCTACTTGATGGTTTGAATTTCACAGTTGGTTGGTGGTGTTAGAGAAATGAATTAGGGCTGTGGTGGTGGTGCTGTGTTTCAGTCTGAAGCCGTGTTGGGAGGGAGAGATAAGGTTGTGAGATAATAGACGTTGTAGTAATTGAGTGTAGATGCATTTTTCCAGAATTTTGACACGGGGAAAGGATGGCTATTGGTCTGTAATTGTTTAATTCTGTTGATATTCCTCCTTTATGCAGAGGGGTGATACAGGAAATTTTCCATAATTTTGGGACATATTGTTCTGCTATAGACCTATTTGCCAGAATGGAGATAGGCAGAGCTATGGCATCAGCTGATAGTTTTAGGTACTCATTGGCGAGTTGGTCAGCTGCTAAGGAAGAAGGTTTCAGTTTTTCATCATTGTTCTTATGGTGTTAGTTGGGACAGGTTTGAGGTCAGAAGAGTTGTTAGTTTCGACATTAGTGGAAGAGACTGTGGGGTGGAATTGTTCCCTGTAACTAAGGAGAGGATGGTGTTTATAAAGGAAGTGTTGATTTGTGAGGCAATATTCATGCTTCTGTTACTGGTTGTTGGTTCTGGGCTTGTAGCTTTACCTGGGTGGAGGAGAGAGTTAATTGCTCACCAGAACTCTGCTGGATTGTTTTCATATTTGTTTTTTCATAGATGTTTAATGTTTTTTTGTCTAGTTTGAGTTTTTTTTGTTTGATTACAGAGCTGCTGGTATCCTGACAGAGTTTTATTGTCTTTAGTTTTCTGGTATTGAGACCAGGTTTTGTCCCGTAGTTTTTGAAGTCTAATGGCTTCTTTTGATATCCAGGGCAATCTCTTATTTTTATTACGACATGTACGAGTTGGTGCTAGGCTATTTAGAATAGCTAGAAATGTGTCATTGAAGTATGGTACAGCCTGGTCAAGTTGGAGATGATGGAGTGGTGTCCAGTTACATTTATTGAACATGCCTAAGAATGCTTCATTAGAGAAGTTTTTGGTATTTTGTATGACTTTGTAAAATATGGTTCTGGGTGGGTTGAGCTGATGATGGATTAAGTAGGTTGGTCTTTGGTCACTTAAGTCATTTGGAAGACATTATTTTGTTAGACTAATAGCAGCTAAAGAAATTGCATGATACACTCGAGTGAAAATCCAAAGGAAAGGTACTACTGTAAAGTGTTTCAAGAACATATGCATTAGTTAATAACAACTAGTATTGCTCAAGAAAGAATTCATATCAAGCTTTAGGAAGTAATGCTTGTTGGGCACGTGTATGAATTTACTTACACACACACGTGTGCCCACATAAGCACACACATTTTATATGTGCAGCTCTTTTCTGTTTAAACTCAGTGCTGCTTGATTTTCTGAAGAAAGCAGTGTTCAGTCACAAAACAAAAAAAAATAACATAACTTCTATGTGGTAAGACTTGGTAAAGGGGGAGAAGCTGCCCATCAAGAATGAGATAATTGATGGCACTTTCTCAAAGTATGCACAACAGTGCTTTCCATTTGATGGCTCATTCTATGAAAACAGTAGCTGTCATTCAAGGCCTGCTGTTGCTATTGACACGGAGGACACAAATTATCATTACAAATCCCTCAGATTTCAGCGACTTGGATTTGCAAGTCAGAGGTAAATGCATTTTCAGCCCAAATTCAGTGTGCGCAAACTGTATCAAAAATGCTGTTTTTATGTCTTTTTTTATACCCGGTGATCAGCATTTTGGATTGCTACATCACATTTGATATGATACATGAAAAAAACAGAAGCTAGATAAGTTGTGGTAATTATAGTTTGTAAACGGGGAATTGCATCACCTCCTTCTCCATAACACCCTATAATGTGGGGATTGAGGTGCCATACCCACTAGAAAACTTACGCATTTATAGTAGTGACTGGCAGTTTGTGTACTTCTATAACCTATTCTGCTTTAGACTGAAATATGTTTCTACTTATTGGTGGCGAGATTAACCCAGCTCTGAGACAGAACACTGTTCATACTTTAGTCATTGGGTCCTTGTATTTCAACCTGCACTAGTTCTACCAATGTATCTGTGAGTTTGAACCACTGCAGTACTGCCCAGCACAGCTTGCAAGGGACCTTGTCATTTTCTTTCTACAAGTATATGAGAATTTGGACTGTTTCCTCATCTCTCATTTCTTCCAAACTGTCTCTCAGCAAACATTGGTCAACAGACCTTGTCATTTGCTTTCTACAACTATAGGAATGGGCATTTTTTACTCTTTCCTCATCTCTCGCTTCTTCCAAACTGTCTGTCAGACAACATTGGGTCAGTTATGCTGCATCCAGTTCTGAATATGAATTGTTAATCTCCCACCTTATATTCTACCACCCTGCATGTCCGTGTTATACACATCATCTCCATAACTTTCATGCAGTGTGACAGGAGATTGATGCCTCTGTCCTGCTCACAGTTGTGGATGTGCCATTTGTTCATGCACACTGGCTCCATTGTGATTAATCTCTAGTCACCTGTGATACGCCTTTCTTTCCACGCCATTATCAGTGCCCTAGGCAGCCATTACTCCAGTAGTCCAGGGACTCCACAAAAGAAACACGCAGGGCAGAAAAACAGTGGGAGATAGAGAAAAGACCAAGCAGGATAGTAGGGAATACTGGTTGCATAATCCAAGTTGATAAGAAAGGCATTGGAGGCACTCCATGAAATTCTGCCAAGAGAACACAGTACATAGCCAAAAGAAACTACATCAGATTGCATGAACCAGACAGAAAGGTAAAAAATACAGTCAAACACCCTTCATAAACAAATGCGGCTACTTCCAGGATATCATAGGTAGACACAAGGAGTAATTTGAACACCTTGGGAATTACTGATCCCAAAGATGCTGTAGTGGCCCTGACACTGGCAATGAAATGAGACAAACAGAATACCACAATGAAAATAATATCACTAAGAACAATGAGTCAAGGAAAGCTGCATGGTTTACATGAGGTCACAGCAGATATGATAAAGCTGCCTAGTGAGACTTTTCGTGATTGCCACTTTTCAGTTATGTAGTCCTCACGCATGCTATTTAGAGATGCTGCTGTCCCTCTTCAACTATACTCATTTCATCCTCTTCTTGGGGTCTTTGAGCCCTGATTAAATCCATGACCTCTATTAGCTTCTCCCCAGTCAACTTCCAGGTATTCAGTCTGGTCTCTGTTGACTTTAGTTTCCTATCTGACCACTTCTTTCAGTTGATTGTGGATACCAGTGGTTTATGCTGTTGACAAACTGTTTGGCTGGGGATGGCTTTGCTAACACTCATTATACCCGAGTACCCTTTCCTTACTAGGGGAAGTTTACCTGAGTTGCCTTTTGGCCAGTATTGTATGTGAACTTGAGACTGTCTCTCTTTCTGAACAGTATGTTGGCTAGTATCAAGCCATTTGCCAGACAGAAGTCTAGAATGGCCTCTCAGCTATTTGGAACCAAGCAGTCCTCAGATCCTCTTCTGTTTGTCCAGATTATGTGCATTCAATGCACTCATTATCAACAGCCATTGCTGTCCTTGATTTATTGAGTAGGTCCCGACAATTGCTACTAGACTGTACTCTTTCCTTCAGTATCACGACCCAGCTGTGGGACACAGCATGCGATTTGAGTACTGTACTGACATAACTTTGGAATCTGATTGCCATGAGTCTATCATTAACTGCTGATATCCCTCACTGCCATCTGCAGCCTTTCTCTCACCATGGCTCCCACACCATTGCTAGTTTGTCCTCCTCTGCAGCAGTAAATGCTGGGTCCCTAACCAAGTGATTTGGCTCCATTGGCCGTCCATCTTGTCGCATGGACACATGGGATATCCTGCCTCCTCCTCACCATTGTGTCATCCTTTTCCAAGCTGCATCCTATCAGTTAACCAACAGTGATTAGCTATTCTCAGTTCATGTTTGGCAGGTTTGTTGGTCTTGCACACAGCTTTCACTCATAGCTATTGATGGTGGTAACCCAGGCTGAACACCTACACAAGGGCCAGCCAATAGCTTATTGACTTATGACTGCTGACAAAAATTACACGTGCTTGCGTGTGTCTATAATATTCATGTGTATGCTGTTTGTGTGCAGTTGGTTTGTAAGTTGTAACAGTGAACCGTCTTGCAAAAATGCTTGATGGTGTGCGCTGTGAAATTGATAGGTTGCATATCTGAACACTGATGCAACGTTGTACTGACAGCAGCATGGTGATTGAGTATGTGGTTATCCAGTGGGGTTGCAACAACTGTTGACAGTCCTTGGTTTACGTCATTACTGGCTGGGGTTCACCATGGATGTGACTGTATTATGAGGAGAGGTTGGATGACAAGTACAGGTAGTGTGTTTTCATGGGTAATGTAATGGGCAGCAGAGAATCATAGATGGAGTCATCTGTTGCAACAGCGTTGCTTCAATAGGTGAGGCCATAGCCATGGTATACTGGTACATTGTGCATTTATCTGTATGTGTGTATTTATAAGTTAACGGTTGTAAAGGGACAACAGAATATGAGATGAAGTGGGATTAAACTTGTTGAGAGAGCATACAGAGGCAATTCAGTGTGGTGGATACAACAAATGGTGGTTGACACAATTGCACATCAGGTGCAACTATGGTCCCCCATACCTGTTTCATCCTTCTGTGGAGAGGTTAGAAAATGCTGCAAGGTTGAATGGTACACTATGGCTGTGTCTTTTGATCATTGTGTGCTGTAAGCTTGATTGGTAAATACTAGTTGGGGAAATAGCAGTCTTGGTATGCAACCAGCGTAAGGCAGCGCATGGTGCTTGCTTCAAATAACTTTGGCTACACTGACCTGAGATCCCTAGGAGTAGTGGTTGTCCATACTTATTAACTCGCAGTTGTAAGAGGAGGTGGACTAATTATGATGGTTTACAGGTACATTGCGCAAGAGTGTATGAGTGAATGTATGTGTGTGTGTGTGCAGTGTATCGTGTTGAATGAAGTGTACCTGATTGAGAGCAAGACTAGACGCATTAATTTCTTAATGTGATTCTGTGGTTGGTGGAATTTGCTTGCTGTGACAAATGCTCATTGCCCAGAGCTAATGTCAGTAGCGGAGGTCCTGTGTAGCTGTTTCATTGCTGCTTTGCAGAGTTGTCAAAGCAGCATGGTTGACTAATCCAGTCTGTGTGTGTCTTTTGCATGGATTGTGTAAAACAGAAGATTTGACATAGCAGGGATGGGACCAAACTTCTTACGTTGAGAGACTGTGAGGTGGCCATAGCTGACATCATCAACAGCAGTTGAATCAGTGTCTTGTAGAGAGATGGGCAAATTCACATGGTTGACATGTACGTTTTTGATATCTGAGGTTACTGTGGGTGGTGAGACAGAGAATGATAGATCCTGCCTAGGGTGACAGGGAACTGCTTAGGGGAAACCCTGTAGTCATTGTAGTGTGCTTTCCACAACTTATGTTTTGTTGAGGTTTGTCTAGCTTGTTTTTGAGCACCTAATAGAGGATGTAAAAATGAATGTCTAAAATGACCATTGGAATGTGGTTTTTGGTACCAGTGATGAGCAGATTTTCATAAATGTGGTCATGGTTAAGAGGATATACAGAGAAGCTCTAAGATTTGTTTAACCCTCTGCCAAAAGTTTCCAAGTGATATTTGGCTGAGTTTTCCCACTGTAACAAACAAGCAAGCCATCTCAGCAATATGCTGGTAAGGAGACATTAAGAAAGAATAGTGGGGAGGTCGGAGAACCCTGACAATCAATGTGGAGTCTTTGATGTCAAAATGGGTATGTAAAGGACATTTTGCCACTTCCATCACTGGCACTCATGCACACTACCGTAAGAGTTCGATTTTCTGTTTCTGTTTTTGGCAACAGGTTGTTTCCGACAACTTGGTTGAGAATGACTCAGTCGTAGGACTTCAGTCTAGTACAGTACAGTGTTGCACATCCAGGGACCTAACCTGTGTGTTCCCTACTGTCTTGCAACATATGCCTCATTGAGACGGGGGTTATATGAATAGTCTGTACCCATCATGGAAAAAAGAAGCCAAATAAGTGAATTTGCCTAGAGATCAGTTTTGGATAACAGCACATTCACGTGCCCTTGTGGAAAAGATGGCTGTTATATAGCCTATTGGTAGTTAATGTATTGTAAACCAAGGATGACTTGAATATTAATCTGTATCAGTTATAAAATTGTCTGTGCTACTTCACAACTCTCATCAGATTCTATTGCTTGGATTCCTGTGAATGTGCAAAGTAGTTGTATTGACTTAGAGTTCGCATGAATATGCATAACACCTCCTTCATCTTTTGTGGTTGAGTAGTCAACTGAAGTTAGACTGAGGAGTCTTGATGTGTGTGCATAGTGAATTCACCTTCTCAGCATCAGCTTGCCCTTTCCTGTTGTGAGCATCAGTCTTTGTTATTCATCTGGCTTCACAGGTTAGGCACTGCTAGATGCTAACAGACATGAAAGCTGTCTTATCTGCATAACTGATTTTAGAGAAAGTGTTATAATGTTTTGTCTTTGTGCATTGTCTTTGCCAAGGGCAATTTGTGCATTTGCTAGCTTGACTGAACTTTGAAGTTACAGATCAGTTGTTTAAAGTCAAACCATTACATTTTGCAACCTTTTTTTGGATGAAACCATGACCGTACCTTGTGTTACTTCTGAGTTGATGTTTAGGTGTAAGGCTACTATGTGTGGTGTTCCAGAGCAAAATGTCCTTTATATAAATCCCTCACGCTCCTTCTCTCTCTCTCTCTTTAGATATATATATATATATATATATATATATATATATATATATATTTATACACATACGTACATCTATAGGTTGTGTGTGTTGATGCATGTATACTTTGTGTGGACATATATATCCATCTGTCTATATATATATATATATATATATATAAATATATATATATATATATATATATATATATATATATATATATATATATATAGAGAGAGAGATATAGGGTTTCACTTCATAATCCCAAGTTATTGAAATCCTGAATTTCAGTAACCCGAGACCATGAAGGCGAAAACCAGAATGCCAAAAGTGCATACGAGCGAATTCGAATATCTCGAATTATGTATGTCGCGTGTAGTGTTATGGTGGCTGAGATTGCAGGTGAGTGAGTGTTTGTGTGTTTTTGTGCGTTGTATGTGTGGGTAAGGGTAGGGAGGTGCAAGTGTGAGTGTTGGATTTGTTGGTGTTTGTGTATGATGCGTATTTATTTTTTTAATGTTATGTGCGACCTCGGAGTTGGTATATATAAGTGGGGGGGTGCAGGTGGGCTTGCCCCCCCTTCTTATATGTCATGTAGGGTTGTTCATAGGTTTCTAGATTTTTGAGGTGAAGCATATTCATCAAATCTGGGTTAATCATTGGTCTGATGGTGTGAGTATAGGGAGACTATGACGAAGGTCTTCCTAACTACTTTAGCTACATGGGTGTCGAATGACAGACTACTATCAACCTGGGTCCCCAGGTCCCTGATAACTTCTTCTGTGCTCAGTGGATTGCCACCTAACCTTGTTTTTTATCCGCTTCTGTGAGACCCTTCTGAAGGATATTGTGTGGTTTGTGTGCTGTGGGTGAAATGGGTGTGTGTGTTATGTGGTCTATGTATGTTCGTGATTGTGTGATTTGGGATTGTGGGTTTCACTGTTGTGAATGGTTCGACTTTATAGTCTCGGGTTACTGAAATTCGGGATTTCAGTAACTCGAGATTATGAAGTGAAACCATATATAGATATATATATATATATATATATATATATATATATATATATATATATATATATATATATATATATATATAAATATATATAAATACATAGATATATTTTAAGTGACAGTGGTAGGTGGTGACCAATTCATGTGGTAGGTTATATGATTGAGCAGTGCTGCAAAGTTGGACTGCCAGCAGGAAGGAGAGCGAATGGGTTGGGTCACATCCAGAGGGCTGGCTGCAATGACGGATGGCTTTCTTGGGGTTAGGTCATCAGTAGCTGGGTTACCCATGTATGTCACTGTATTGTGAGGAGAGTTGGCTGAGGAACACGGGTACTGTGCTGTATTGGAAGATGTAATGGCTTTTTTAGAATCATAGGTGGAATAATCTGCTGCAAATGTGTTTGAGACAAGCTGGGAAGCAGCCATAGTATACTGGAATATATCTTGCAAGTGTCTGCATGTGTGCATTTAGGAAGCTGTTGTGTTTAGGGGACAATTGGGTCTGAGCTGGGGTGGCAGCTAATGTTTTGGACAGCAGCAGTAAGGGTCGCCCATAGCTGTGTCTTCATCGCTGTGTGGAGATGAGAAAAGCCAATTTGTTGTGAATGGCACACTGGTTATCTGTCTCTAGCTTTACGTGATGTTAACAAGACTGATAAAAACTACTTGGGGTGATGGCAGTCCAGTTAGGGGAAACAGAGGGGGTATCATTGTATTTATATAGGCTTATTTATTTATTTAAATGGAGTCTGGAGGGAAAAAAGCAAACAAAAAATAAATATAATACATTAACATGTGATAGTAATTACTAGATACATTGAAGGCAAAACATAATGTCATTATAATAATTAGACAGTAAAAAAAAGCCTTGGTACATGCAATTGAAGGAACAAAATGCAAAACATAAATGCAGATAATGAAACAAACATAGAAGAAAAAAAGGTAGATTATGGTATTTAAGGGCATTTAGTAGAGTTGGTTATGAGGGCACTCTGTTTGGGAGTTTAATTGGGTCCAATATTTATGTACAAGTATTTTTCTTTAGCATATTTATATTTATATATATATTTCAACTGCGGTGGTGGTGCTGCGGTAGCGTTGTCACCTCATAGCAAGACGTCCCGTTCGATTCTCAGCTAGAGCATCTTCTGTGTGGATGCATACGTGAATGGGGCGTGCCTTCGTTGAATGTTGCGCGTCAGGGCTGGTAACCCGGTACGTAAAAATCCACTACCATTCATTAGCGGACCGGGGTTCCGCTGTGGCGACCCCTAACCGGGAAAAGACGAAAAGAGACATACTTATATATATTTTTTATTTGATGAGTTTTTAGATATGTATTTAATTGCAAGTTTGCATCTGAACAGTATTGAGAGTAATTAAGTAACATAATAGATTGTTTCAAAATGTATTTTCATTATATACATTTCAGAAACAAAGTAGACATTGATGTATTTAGCATTCTCAGTAAATTTCCATTGAAAAGTTTTCTTTTGATGCCATCTAGTGGACAATAATGGTATTTACTGAGATTTTAAAAGTAGTTCAAATGCTTTTTTGGCGCCTGTTTTCATTTAAATGTACTCTGAAAAATTGTCATTAGTTATATGTCTGAAGAAGGGTTTGGTTAAAACCCGAAAGCGCATACTACTCCATTAAATAAAGGAACTACAACTTTCAACCTTTATTCCAACTCGTGGTGGTACATATGAGTTGATGCTTGGGTATAATCCTACCATGTGTGGTGGTCCAGTGCAAAATGTTTTTTATATAAATCCCTATATATGTTATATATTCATATATTGTAGATATGCATTAGAGTTGATCATGATGCTTGAACACACAGCACTGGCTTCACTTTATCATACATGTTCAGATAGGTCAGGCTTGTCTGTGTATTCAGTTTCTGGAAGATGAATTTCTCACTAAGTGTGCATACCAGTTGGATTACATGGTGTTTTACACTGTACCAGGAAGCCAGAATGATACTGCTGTGCATTCTGCTGCAGGAAGTGGAGTATTCCATTTACTGTACTATAGCATAATTCACAGTTGCATTTAAATTCCAAACTATGGTGTTAACAAGAGTCAGTATCACCAATTATACCTGGCTTACATTTGCTGGCATGCCTTGTTTGATGAGACTTGCAAAAGTAGTCTGCATGGTATGCAAGTAAGGAAACAAGTAAGTCATAGTTGGATGGTACATTGGAGTAGTGATTGCACAAATAAGGATGTAAAAGTTTTTTGCACTACTACCTTGGTATCCAGTTCATGTTGAGATGTAACAGTTTCATGACACAGGTAACATTTGAATATTAACTGGTATCTTTAGTTTAAAAACTGGTTTCCTGTGTGGTCCTTCTCTAGCCTCATGTGATACTATTGGTAGGATTCCATGTGAAAATTATAAGGTATTGTCTCTGACTTAGGGGGGGTCACATGCATATGCATCACACCTGCATCTTCTGTTGCTGAACAGTGAATCGCAGTTACTCTGAGGAGTGGTGATGTCTGCATAATGGAGTCATCTCTTAACATGATACTTGTTAGCTGTGTTTATCCCTTGATGTACGGAAAGGCAAGCTATTGTTATTCATATGGCTTGACAAGTTATGCACTTGTTGAGGCAAACATAAGTGAAAGGTGTCGTATCTATTGTTTCTAACTTTATAGAAGCTTGTATAATGTTTGTCTTTAAGCAGTGTTGAGGCCATGGAAAGTTTGTACATTATCTGGCTTGCCTGTACTTTGATGTTACAGAGCAGCTGTTCAACATCCAAAGTTTGACCTTCTTTGCACCCTTTTGTTTTTTCTGAAGCCATAGCCCATCCGTGTGGTACATATGAGTTGATATTTATGTGTAATGCTAATAACTGCTGCCATCTCATTTGCTTCGTTGATGTTCATAGCTAAATGGCTTTTCATGCTTGATCCTTGCTGTGAGAAGTATATTCATACGTTTATAGAAATGCAACAGTTACAGGTACATGACTGAAGTATGAAACGTGTTGCTTGAGGTAGTCTGGTTTATCTAGCTTGTTGAGGAAATGTGTGAAATTTCGGATATCAGTGAAGAGAAACTTGTACTGACAGCTTGCAATGGACAGTAATATTGACATTGAGGACTAACAGTGTGCACACTGTTCACAATAGTAGGAGTAGGCACTGCAGTATGTGCAGACAACTGCAGTAGTACACACAAATATAAGGAGACCTCAGTGGTATGCATAAGGGAAAACAAGGCAGAAGACTGAAATTCTATTCAAGGGAAATATATATATTCTTTATAAGTTGAAATTTTTTTTTTTTTCTTTTTTGCAGACAGAGCCCAATCTGTCAGTGGCCAAGATGAATTCTAATGAGTGTATATTACAGGCATGTGTAAAGGAATATCAAGGATTGAGAAAAATCATTTTTGTAACATGATTTACTGTAAAAGTGCTATTCAAATGATAGCAGTAGGGAACACTTTTACTGGCACACCAGACAGACTGCAAGCAAGTCTGTTTGATGTGTATTGTCATGCAATGCTGACGGAATAGCTGAACCTTGCAGGGTGGGAAATGTGATGCTCTTGCTACCAGGGGGTTGGGATATGGGAGGAGTAAGTGTAGAAGAAACTGAAACAGGTTAAAGGTAAATGTCTAAAAAAAGGCTGATATCTCAGCAAAGAGATGGTAGTTTGGGAAGCCTTTTTCACACAATGTGCAACACATCAGCAGCAAACACATTTGTAAGAGGCACTGCATGACAGTGAATTATATGAAAAATAGCTTCTCATCTCTGTTCTTCCATTCTAAGCGAATGGAACTCTGAGACAGTCCATCTATGGGCTATATTCTCAGATACAGTGGACTTGCAGTGTATTATGGGCTAGATTTTTTCTTTAGAACTAAATTAACTCTCATCAGGATGTCTGCCCCCAGGAGGGCAGTCAGGGGTACAAACAGAATAAAAGTATTTAGTACTTCTATCTGGTACATACAGGTTTGCAGTGAGCCAAAGTTAAAACAAATATATCTTTTTTTTAATTATTTTCCTGTAGTGGTTCTTTAAGAAATAGGTTCCACTTGGTACAACTGTCTGCCAGAGAAAATTGGATTATGATGAACAGATCTGCCTTATTAATTGGTCATCAATTTATTTAAAGCTGCTTGTAATTGTTTCTCCCAGCAATTAATCAGATTGAACTTCACATTTACCTACACTAACAAACTGCAGCTTTGAATAACTGTGCCTACAGGATTGCAATTGGAAAACAAAACACAAATTGTTTCTCCCAGCAATTAATCTGAATAGGTTACACACGCACAAAGCATTTGTTAAGCTTTCTCCTACAGTGCTGTGTAATTAAGCAAGTCACCATTTTGGTCAGCCATAGGGCTTTTTTCTACTTGAGTGTTTGCCTCCTTCCCCTGTAACTAAAGCACACTGACACTTACATTTGTGTCTCTGACACTAATTTTTACAGGTATAATTTATACCTTTCTGGCTTTCTAATACTCAAGACATAGATTCCTGTTGAAAGTTTTACTTGTCTGACATTTGAACAAGTAACCCTTGTAATAATCCTCAGAATTGTTTACTGTTGGTCTGTCTTTCCTGCTAAACATCAAGTAAAATTAAAGTGCTGAGTGCAAGTAACATTACAGTGCTGAGTGCAGATTGTAGGCCCTTACATTCAACTTACCTCTGGTGTGGTGTCAGTCAGTCAAGGTATTCCTCTAACCACTCCTACTGCCTTCTCTCCCCCCCTTTCCTCATACAGGTCAAACTGCTACAACTTAGTACAGGCATCAGTTCATCCCTGCTTCGCTCGGGCTTGCTTCGCACCCCACCCTGCCCCCAAATTCCTCCTGCCCCTGGTGCTTTTACATTTATTGGTACTAGACCACACCCCACTTTTTTAAACCAATCAGTAACAACTTATCACTCAACAGCACCATTCTCAACCTGATACTACCAGTCCTCCAACTCTACTATTCCTTTTGCTTAAATGTCAAGTACCATTCAGTAAGTTTGCTATCACCCAAAATAGTCTTATTAACTCTACTTCTACCCCTTTTACTCATCCCATATCTCCTAACAGATCACCCAGGTTTCCACTACTCTAAATTCCAAACATCCATTCCATCTACAATAGATAATGCACCCTTACTCACTCCCCTCATGCTTACCTCCTTAACTTCTAAATACTACCATGTTACTAGACTAGTTACATTAGTCATAAAACTAGACACTATTACAAAACGTTATTCAAAATCTTAAAACTCATTCTCAGGATACACTACAACCTCACAAAGGATGGTGACATCCACCCAAAACCTGGTCCATCCTCACCTGTTGGCCCTAATCCCCCTACAGTATCCCCTACCACCATAGCTCCAACAAATAGACCTCCTAGCTCACTGCTGGCCTGCCATCTAGACATTAGGAGTATCAATAACAAAACTCAGCACCTGCATGCCCTCTTGGCTGTTCATTCCCCAGATATATTATGCCTAACAGAAACGTGGCTGAAGCCTGCCACCAAGGACCATGAGATTCTGCCACCAGGGGTATAGTATGATGTTATGTGATCCTATCTCGCCTACATTCTGTACTGATGGGTATGCTATAGGCCTCTTATTGGCTGAGCTATCTTTATCCCAGGATGCACCACCACTAATTCCCCAGATCCGCTGGGCTAAATACTATTTATTTAGGCTTTTTCCTGTCACAAATTTCCTTACTTTGAACCCAAAAGCTGTTTTAACAGCTATTGTTGTTATATGAGTGTGATTGGTTAATTTCTGTTGAGAAATTTGATTTTTTAGTCAGGAAGGTTTCCCGTTTTAGTTAGAGGGCCTTCCCTGTTGCTTTGCTACTAGTGTCTCTTTCCTGGGTCAAGTACCCGTTTAAGTTAGAGGGTCTTGACTCTCTTTCTCTTTTTCTCTGTGTGTTTTACTGTATAGTGTTAAAAAAAAAAAAATTTTGTTAAATTTAAAACTTTACCTTTGACTAAGTTTGGTATTTTTTCACTTAGATAGGTTCTGTGGCCTAAAGCAGTTATGTCTAAAGAACACAAACCCTCCGGGTTTAAGAAATGCACTAGGTGTGGTTTTAAAATGTCGTGCCAAGCACCTACAAGAATATCAAGAGTCCTCCAGGAGAGGAAGAACAAATTAATCCTCAAGGGATTAATCAAGCCTTCCTTGAGGAGGCTTTATCTTCCTCTCCGTCTCCTTCTAAATATCTAAGCAGACTTCTCCAAGCCTCGACCCCTCTGGTTTTGGAGCCGAGGTCTGGGGCATTCACCCTCATCGGCTCCACTGGAGATCTTCCTCGGAGCCGATGGAGAAATCGGTTCGGGCCCCGATCGGTATCCTCTAGATCATCCAAGATGTCTGATTCGGACATCGACAGGGTGCTCGCCGACTCTTCCAGTCTCCGGTGTTCCAAACCAGCCCATTTACTGTGGTTCCTCCTCCAACAGCTCGGCACCGTTGGAGCTGGTGCTGGTGGAACCTGTGGAGGTGTGGTGGTGCCCGACCCTTTGCTCAACTCGGCTCTTGGGTCGGAGTTCAGTGCGTCCCAAGTCTCCCTCTGTTGGGACCCTCCCAGGATTCTGGTGGTCCGCCTTTCAGGAGCTGAGGAGTGCATTAGCCAAATCTTCCTTTTACCTCCTCGGGTTTCCCAGCTCCTTCCTGCATGGCAGTCCCCTGTCCTTAGACAGCGGAGCCCTGGGGCCTCAGGTTACTTTCTCCCCTGGAGGTCCTTCTGAAGCTCTTCGAAGAACCCCCAGGAAAGATGATGAGTCTCTGACATCTGACACTGACCTCGATGATGCAGAGGGGTCCCATGATGTCTCCTTTGCAGATATCCTTGAAGCCCTAAAACAACGATGCGGCTGGCAATCCAAACCTCCCTCTGCTGATGAGTCGGTGTTCCTGAAGGCTCCTGGGTGTCTCCGCCCCCGATGAGCTCTTGGATTTGATCTGTCGGGCGTGGGAACACCCAGACTCTGTGGAACCGTGCCTGCTCGTAGTTCCTCTCAGCCCCCTGAAAAGAATTTCTAACTAAAGGTGTGGCTGTAGATGCTTTGGTGGTGGCATCTGCTACCCAGCAAGATGTAGCAGAGGCGACGTCCGTCCATCCTCCTAATAAGGAGTCTAGGAGCATGGATCGGTATGGACTCTCAGTTCAGCGGCCTTTACACTGAGGTCCTTGAACTACCCCAGATTTCAGAGGGATCTGATTAAGGAGCTATCCGATACCCTCTTGGGTAACCTGCCTGAGGAGCTGGCCCAGACGGTTGGCTCTCAGCTGGCTACAGTGTCGTCCATTTCAAACTCAACTCGGTCCATGAGGCTCATTTCTCAGGCATTGCTCTAAGGAGACAAAGCTGGCTCCGCCTGTGTCATTAGGCCTTTAAGTCTTCCTTTTTTGATGGGTCCTCCCTGTTTGGACCCAAGGTAAAGGACACACTAACCCGCTGTGAACAGGAGGGTAAGACTCTGAGATTTTCCACTCCTTATCCCAAGGCTAAAGAGGAGGGAAATGTGGTTCAGATCTCAGAATCCAGAGATCTCAGAAGCCTTACCCTCTCAGCAGGAGGATTCCTTCCAGAGGCAGAGGAGAGGCCAACACTGGAGACCGCTAGTCCTTTCGTGGCTCTTCAGCCTTCCATAGTCCCTGAGGGATTGCCCGGCTGTGCAGCTCGAGCCCAGTCGGGTCTTTTCCGAAGCACCTAAAGGCCTGGGAAGGTATCACTCAGGACCGATGGGTGCTTCAGATTATAGGTTACTCCATCCCATTCTCTCATCCCCCTCAGCCCAGAAAAATCCCGGACTGCCACCCAGTCAGCGGGATATTGCAGCCTCAGAAGTTTCAAAGCTGCTGCAAGGAGTCATCCAACCAGTCCCGCAGACCAGATCGGATTAGTGACTTACTCAAGATTCTTTTGGTGCCAAAAGACCGGGGACTTGAGGCACATCTTGGACCTCAGCATCCTAAACCGTTCAGTCAGAAAGTCCAAGTTCCGAATGGTCACCCTACAAACCATTCTCCCATTGCTGGAGAAGGGTGTTTGGATGTGCTCCATAGATCTCAAGGACGCTTATTACCATATCTGCGCTTCAGCCTAGGAGGCAGTCATTTTCAGTTCCGTGTGCTGCCCTTTGGTCTCACCACAGCCCCCAGGGTGTTCACCAAATGTTTGGCGGTCGTGACTGCTCACCTGAGAAGTCTAGGATTCCAAGTGTTTCCGTATCTAGACGACTGGCTCCTAACTGCCACCTCCAAGCATCTACTATTGCGGAGCCTACAAGCCACTATATCACTGGGCAATTCCCTTGGAATCACCTTCAATTGGCTAAAGTCTGTGTTGCTGCCATCTCAACGCACAAGATTCATAGGGGTAGAGATAGACTTCTATCTACCCACAGACAGGATACTAACCATACAGGCTCAAAGCCCCAGCCAGAATGGTCCTGCAGCTATTAGGATCCATGTCCGCCACGGTTCTTCTATTTCCCCTGGCAAGGTTGCACATGAGAATTCTTCAGTGGCTTCTTTCAGCTCAGTGGTCCTTTCAGGAACTCCCTCTCAGCCACCCCATATGGATCACGGAATCTTGCAAACGGGACCTTCGCTGGTGGCTAGTGCCCTCCAACTTGGATCAGGGACGACCCTTTGTTCTACCCCATTTTGACCATGGGCAGGTCAGTCCAAGGCAAATGGCACTCGGAAGAGACTTTGCTTCATATCAACATCTTAGAAATGAGGGCAGTGCTTCTGTCCCTTCAAGCCCTTCACGATCATCTCCCTCAGGGCATAATTGCTGTTCACTCAGACAACATGTCAGTTGTCTGGTACCTGAACAAACAGGGAGGGACCAGATCCTATCCTCTTTGCAGAGTAGCCATCAGAGTTTGGGAATGGGCAGTCTCTTCCTAGTGGCTACTCACATACCGGGCAAGTCCAATGTGATAGTCGACAGATTGAGCAGAACCATTCTCTCTCCTCACGAATGGTCACTGAATGTAACAGTGGCAAGTCAGATTTTCAGCAAATGGGGAGTTCCTCTGACTCCTCTGAATGCAAAGTGCAAAGAGTTCTTCTCATGCCTTCCTCCAGTTCCTCTCCTTCCCAGGGTGATTCAAAGGCATCTCTCTTGGGGAGCAAAATGATCTTAATTGCTCCTTACTGGCCTCGTCAAGTGTGGTTCCCCTATCTTCGGAGACATGCTCTGGAAGGTCCATGGTTCCTGGATCAGATCCCAGACCTACTTGTTCACCAGTCGGGACTATTCCACCAGTCCCTACATACCTTAAAATTGACGGCTTGGCTCCTCCTCTTCCGACGATAGTCAGGAGTCATACATTGGATCCAGATGTTGTACACATATTATCTTCGGCCCATAAGTCTGCTACAAAGAAACTGTATTCCAGCAAATGGAAAAGATTTGCTATTTGGGCTCAACTCCGGGGCCTGGACCCCATTTCTATTCCCGTAGCAGAGGTACTAAAATTTTTGACTTCTCTTTTCAATCAAGGCTCTTCAGTTTCTACCATCAAGGTACAATTGGCAGCAATCTCTAATTTTCATGAATCCATAGACCCACCTTTAATGAGCAACAGATTGTGTAAAACCTTCTTGAAAGGTGCTGTTCTACTAAGACCTTGGATTTCTCATCCTGCACCTCCATGGGATCTCGATATAGTGTTACGCCTTGACTTCTTACCCCTTTGAACCGGCAGCTACATGTAATATAAAGTTCCTATCATGGAAGACAGCCTTTCTGGTGGCGATTACTTCTGCCAGAAGAGTTTCAGAGCTTCAAGCTTTGTCTGTAAAACCCCTTGGTTTTTCACAAAGACAGAGTATCCCTCAGGCCAGATCCTTCCTTTGTCCCTAAAATTTGTTCTAGTTTCTGCTTACAACAATCGTTAGAGCTTCCAGTTTTTTTCCCAAAATACTCTAACAAAGCGGAGTTCATTTTCCACACACTAGATGTCCACAGACAGTTACGTTTTTATTTAGACAGGACCAAACAAACAAGGAAAACAGATCAGTTGTTTGTATCCTTTGCAGATAACAAATTGGGCAAAGCTGTCACAAAGGTCACTATTGCCAAATGGATCAGGGACTGTATTACTCAAGCTTATTTTTATTCTAACAAAGAGCTTACCACCTCTGTCAAGGCTCATTCTACAAGGGCTATGGCTACTGATAGCATTTCATTCTAAGCTTGCTATTAGTGACATTTGTGCTGCGGCTACATGGTCTTCCCGCACACCTTCATTTCCCACTACAAATTAGATGTGGCATCTAGAGGACGAGCTTCATTTGGTTCCACAGTGCTCAGGAGTGTTTTCCAATGAGCCACCGGGATTTAGGTGCTAGGGACGCTGTCCCATCAGTACAGAATGTAGGCGAGATAGGATCACATAACATCTTTTAGTTATGTACTCACCATAACTTCAGATGTTTGGGATCCATCACCCTCCTTCCCCCTTCCTTGGAGATCAGAGGATATCAGAAGGTCCGAATCCTGTTGTTTCATCTTGAAACATCTAACAATGTTATATAATCAAGTTGTGCATGAATGCGGACAAACAAGGTCTGGGGAATTAGTGGTGGTGCATCCTGGGATAAAGATAGCTCAGCCAATAAGAGGCCTCGCTCTATAGCATAAGCGCAGGGATCGGCTCCGAGCCCATCAGTACAGAATGTAGGCGAGATGGATCCCAAACATCTGAAGTTATGGTGAGTACATAACTAAAAGTTTTGACCGTACCACCAGAAAATGAGGGTAGCGTATTTTACAAGTCTACCCTATCTGTCAGCATAGACACCCAACAGTTACCCCAGTTCAGTAATGCTGAAATTCTTATCTCAAAACTACAAATTAACAAAAACAAAAATGTAAACATTGTCTGTGTCTACATTCCACCATGGAGGAACACAGAAACTTTAGAAGACTTCTTATATTGGTTATCCAATAACCACCCCCAAGAAAAATTGTTCTTGGGGATTTCAACACTGACTGGAACACTTGCTCTTGTGAAACCCACATAAACCTCTATGGATTTACTCAAATCATAACCTCTCCCACCAGGACAGGAAAACCCAATAACAAGGAAAGTACCCTAGACTGGATACTTGTCAATACCCATCTTCAATCTTGTAAGTCAGGCACTTGGCCTGATGACCTAAGTGACCACTGTCTCACCGATGTAATCAAGCTCAAAGTAGACTGCTCCTACCAACCCACCTATAGAACATTAAACAACAAGAATTTTATTCTCACCAAATTTCAAAATGAACTTAAGGCATGCAGTTGGTCAGTACTAAAAAGTCTCCCCCTAGATGAAGCAGTAGCATACTTTAACACCAAATTCCTTGCTATTCTTAACTCCCATGCTCCCAGCCGCTCTATTAGAACCAAAGTTAATATTGCACCATGGCTTTCTAAAGATACCAAAACCAAAATTTAATTCAGAAACAAAGCATGGGCCACCTACCGAAAAACAAAAGCCCCACTTGATCAACTAAGATTCAGACAGCTAAGGAATGACATAAAAAAATCCATAACCTTAGACAAAAAGAACCACTACTACCATCTACTACAAAAACACTAAAACAAACCTCAAAGATTCTGGGCAGGAATAAACAATCTACTCCCCCCAGGCCAAAACGCCACCCCACCCCCTCAGCGTCCCAACAAAAATCCCCAGTAGACATTGCTAATAACTTCAACAGCTTCTTCACAGAGACTATCAAGTCTCTAGCCAGTCCATCTCTCTCCCAGTGGCTCTAATTCTAATGTAGCCACACCCAGTACCCAAACATACTTTACCTTCTAACCTGTTCCTACTCAACTTATTCATGCCCTACTTAAGAGAATAAGACCAACCACCCTGGCTGCCGACCTCCTCCCCGCATACTATCTTCAAAAGGCTGCTGACACCGTAGCCTTACCCCATCTCTGTCTTGATCAACAGAGCTATGTCTGAAGCTAATGTACCCACTATATGGAAAATATCCCATGTCATACCTCTCCATAAAGGAGGTAGTTCCTCTGAACTGTCAAACTTTAGACCCATAGCTATTCTGTCACCTCTAGCTAAAATTATGGAGAAGTGTGTACACATACAGCTCATGCAATACCTCACACACAACAAGCTGTTGTCCAGCTTTCAGCATGGCTTTAAGCCACACCACAATACTACTTCTGCCATCCTCTCTTTCTCTAACATCATTGACCACAACCACAATAATAACAAACTATCCTCAGCACTCTTTCTAGATCTATCCAAGGCTTTTGACATGGTTGACCACAAAATGCTTATAAATACCTTGAAGGCCTTCTCCTTAAACAACCGTGCACTACAATGGTTTCAGTCCTACCTGCAGGGCAGGCGACAGGCAGTCCTATAGCAGCAGGACAAGCTATCATCTTGCCTACCCATCGCATTAGGAGTCCCCCAGGGCTCGATATTAGGACCCCTTCTTTTCTCCATCTTTATCAATGACCTTCATTCAGTCATACCAGATGCTACCTGCATTCAATATGCGGATGATTCCACCTTGATTTGTTCTGACACCTCACCAGCTACTTACTCACATTAACCCAAATTACCTTCAATACAGTGGAAAAAATGGCTCTCCAATCAACATCTAATCCTAAACCCCAACAAAACTAAGTTGACCCTCTTCTCCCACACATGCAGGACCCCCCTGCCAGCCTTCAGCATAACTGCTAACAATGGCACTATCATCTCCCCAGAAGCTCAAACTAAACTACTGGGTGTCATAGTTGATAACCTGAAGTTTGATGCGCATATCAATCAAACTATCAAAACCATTAATAAAAAACTTGGCTCTCTTTACACAATCAAACCTTTCCTTACCCCACTTGCTAGAACTGCAATTGCCCGTTCCCATCTGCTATCAACTCTTCTCTATGCCTCACCTCTGTTCTCCAACTTAAAACAGATCTTAATAAACTATCATCCTGAAAGTACACCTGCACTAAAAAATATTGTCAGCCCCTACATCAGCACCCAGTCACTGCGATCATCCACTAGACTTCTAGTTCAAACATACAAATCCAACTACTCAGCTGGGGACTCTCTGTTTGCCAACTTTGTTGGAAAAATATGGAACAGACTTCCAGCTGACTTGACCCTAGAACCCTCACTAACTCAATTCAGAAACAAACTCAAGAAATACTTCAAAACTCATTGATTATGTCCTTGCACTAACCCCGACTAGTGACCTCGCTATTTCTTAGGTGCCTTACCTTCAACTACTACTTTTTTCTACCACTCCATTTCAGGAAGGGTCAATTGTATAATTGCTGCTCAGTGTGTCTTAAACCTAAATGTAATGTTATGTATGTTTAACTTTGAAAATAATGTTATGTTTTGTAAAGTGTTTTATAATAAGTACTATATGTGCTAAATGCTGGTATTGCTTATGACTGTAATCTGCTTGAAACTAGCATTTACTAAATGTTCAATGTGTATTATCTTGGAGCTTTTCTCCCCGGGCCTCCGATGAAAATGGACATGTATCCAGTCGGGCTATCTCGGTCAACAAATGTAAAATAAATAAATAAATAAATAAATAAATTGTATACCCCATTACTAGGCTTTAACAACATTTAAGGCATTATTCATTTGCACTTGGGTTTCTGTTTACAGTTGTTCATCTTGAGCAGAAGTTTAGTCAAGGAATGTTGTCATGTTACACCAATGCAAGCAGATGACAGCAATACCAAGGGTGTTGTGTCTGCTTTAGAAAATCAAGAAGCTCTGAACTGTAAAGCACTTGGTCCACTGTTAACCACAGGGATTTATTTAACTAGGTTACAGCATGATGTTACATTTTAATAGTTTACGTTTGCATTTTCAGCATAGTAAATGTAGCACAACTACTACTTTCAATTTAGATAACTGTCTGCAGGAAGGTTTGTCCCAAACAAATAACTGGTGCCAAAATCATGGACTGAAAGTAAACATCCAAAATGCATTATTGTATCCTTTGGGAAATAATCTATCCTAGGGAACTGCCACATTAACAGTATGCCCCTGAAAGCTGACCCACTTGTGTGGGCAGTGACCTAACTTTTGACCAATATATGTCCATTGTTTTAAAAAAGTATTTCTGTATTGCATAGCTTTCTAACAAAGGGATTGTGTCTAGAACTAGGGATGGCCTTTACTCAGCCCTCATTATTGATTGTAATACTTCCTTTGGCATGTATCTGGCCGGTCACATGAAACCACTGGAATGCCCACAGAGGTACATTACTGAAGGACACAAGGCTTAAACAACCTGTCTTACATGGACCAGATCTCAAAGCCCTGTCACTGTACTCTGTGTTCCAGAGACTGCTAAGAGGTTCCCTGTGTCTGGCATGTAATGCATCTTCCGACCCAATGATGGATTTACTGTACATCAGAAATGCTTTGTCTAGGGATATAAGCCTCTTCTGCAACATCATTAGAATGGTTTGGAGGGACAGGTATATCTCACAGAGGATACTGTTGCTCTGGAACAGACTCCCCATCCACATAAAACAAAGTTCATCCCTGTCCATATACAAGCACAGCTTGGATCTATGGGTGGAAAATGGAAAATTCACCCCAGGACTGTCCTCTAATGGACAGAAGCAGATCCTAAATGCTTTATTCCATGCATGCATACCCAAAATTGTATGTGGTGTGATCCTAGTTATTCTCATTAGGGGTAATATGTAATTAGCAACCATAGGGTGTAAACGGCCAATTTCTAGTAAAAGAGGATATGTAAATTTGAACACAAAAAGGGGTAATGGCCTGTCAAGGGCAGCTAGCCTAGTACTATAAACCTGTGAACCTATGTCATATGTAGCCCACCAGCAATAGAAAAATGTTTTCTTCTATGCTTTATATTGATTTTATTAGTTGCATCGGACTCATTTCTTCTCTGTTTATTCCCACAGGTTGATAATGTATGCCCTGCTGATATTTATGTCCTTGAAATGCATTTTAAAACAGTTCTCAGATTCCATTGTCAAAGAAGTCAGACTGTCAGAAAGAAGTGAAGATGGACCTTCAGCATCAAAGGATTGATGAAAAAAGAAAAAAAAAACGATGCTGGATTTTCCTGCTAAGACAGTAGTTCATGTTGAACAATTCATTAATTTAAACTTTGTCCTATAATATGATCATGTCAGTTAATATAGTTTTGTTTACACTGTTGATTATTACTGAAACAGGCAGTTTGCATCAAAGGCAAATGTTTACAGAAACTTTCATCTTTACATGCTAAAGAAGCAGTGCATCTTGTAAAACTTTTACCTATTTTATATTGCTTTAATGTCTTTGGTATATTTCACCCCATTAAAACAGAGTTAGAAGGTCACACTGAAAAACCAATCAGAAAAAACTAAATGAAAACTCCAGCCAAGCTAGAACTTCCAGTGAGTGACCTCCCAAACCTCCTGTAACAGAGGCACATGGGATATATGCAAATGACCCTTATGAACATCAGGTGTTTCAGCTGTATGGCGATTCTGATTGCCCATGACTTTTACATTTGAAGTAATTTTAATGGACAATTTCAGGCCAATACATAGCTAGTGGGATTTGGCTTTATTGGCCTGAAATTGTCCATTATTTTATTTTATTTTATTTATTTTTTTTATAGTCCAGCTGGATACATATCAAGGAACAGAGGTACAAGAGCACATTTTACAAATATTACAATGGAAATTAACACATTTATTATAATACGTTAAATACTCTTAAGATATTGGAAAAGTTCCAAAGAATAGTGGTACAAGAGCAAATATTCAAGCAATACAATAAAAAGCCATGATGGAATCCTAGGAAGAAAGGAGTTGGTAAGATAGATAGTAAAGGTTATAAGGTGACCCATTTGCATTGGGGTCATGGGCATGGGATATTAATCAGGGTTAGGGCATGGGCATAACCATTGGGTTTTTCGGAGGTGAATTTTAAATTGGTCCAGAGTGGTCAATTGTCTAAGGTTGCTTGGAAGGGCATTCCATAACTTGCCAATGGAATTGTCCTGAGTTGTTAGGTTTGATGGTCAATACTTGACTGATTTTGGATGACCTAAGGGATGATAGATTTGAATAGGAGGTGAGAATGTTGTTTGTTTAATGATTTTGAATGCCTCAGTAAGCTGGTTAAGTTTCAGAACATTAGGCAATTCTAACCATCTGATAAATCTAGCTATGTGGTGATAGGCAGTGGATAGTTTATTAAGCTCTTTTGTGAAGAAAGGAGAATATAGGGAGGAGGTGAGTTCTGGCAATGGTTAGCTTGGTGTGAGGGGTTAGGAATTTCTTAATCCTGTACATGGATCGATTGAGAAGGAGTTTTAGGTCTGAGAACCATTTTTCTACTAATGAGAAGCAGATTTGGGTAGTAGCTTGAAGGTTGGTGAGAGAGAACAAATAAGGGTAGAGTCGTCAGCATATTGGATACAGGTGGTATTGGGAAGGACTGAGTGTAAATCGTTAATAGAGAGGATAGATCCTTGAGGGACACCGATATTAGTGGGAAGAAGGTCTGAAATCCTATTATGCCACTGTGCTGCTTGTTTTCTACCAGAGAGGTATGCATTGAACCAATTTATGGGTTGAAGGTTTCAAGTGTGAGGAGAAGTTGTTTATGGTTAACCATATCAAAGGCTTTTGATAGGTCAAGAAATTAATTTGTTGTTCCGGTTGCAGTTGATTGAGTCAACAAAGGAGAGAAGAGCAGTGGTGGTGCTGTGATGTGGGCGAAAGCCGTGTTGGGAATTAGGAGTTTGTTTTGGGTAAGGTGGGTGATAAGTTGCTTGTGAATGCAGCGTTCCATAATTTTGGATAGAGGGGACAGGATTGCAATGGGTCGATAATTAGATGGATCAGTGGAGGGACCTCCTTTGTGGAGAGGAATAATAAAGGAGGTTTTCCAGATGGAGGGGATCGAGGCTTCAGAGATTGAACGGTTAATAAGGATAGATACAGGGTAAGCAATGGCATCAGCTGCTATTTGCAAGTATTTTGCCGTAGGTCAGTCAGCTAGGGAGTAGGTCAGCCGCTAGGGTGGTTGGTTTAAGTTTTTGAGGATGGTGCTAAGTTGAAGGCAGGTTGATTAGGAACCTTGGGGTGAGGTAAGCTGACTGGCGAGGGACTGGATGGTCTCAGTAAAGAAAGAATTGAAAGAGTTTGCTATCTCACTTGGATCTTTATCCATAAGTGTTGCAGGTGTGGGGGTGGAAGATTTACCTGGATGGAGAAGTTGGTTGAAGCCAGCCCAAAACAATAATGCCAGCATGGGGCATAGTGTCAAAGGCTTTGGTCCTATTCAAATATGCTTTATGCACTGTGTAAGTACTAGCTACTGCTCTGGTGACATTTTTAAAGAAGGTAATGTGGTTAATGAGGCAGGACCTACCCTTTGACAAAGCTAAACTGATGAATCTCCAGGGTTGAGAGATTTTCAGTGTACTGATTGCGGTCTCAGGTAATACGTTCCATAGCTTTACATACAAGGCTAGTGAGATATAATGGGTCTGTATTTACCTGGATCCTTGGCTGGGCTATCCTTATGTAATGGCATTACAATGGCTGCTTTTCAAGCTTCAGGAATGTGACCACTGGAGAGGGATAAAGAGGTTTTGCAGAACTACAGATAAAACACATTGGCCCATGGCTGTGGGTGGTGGTAGATTTTGAAAGGGAAAAAAGTGTTTGTTTATAGTAATTAAAGGGGGTGGCTTGACTGTGGAATCTCTGTAATACTTATTTATTGTACATAGAGTAAATGTGTACCAAGTATGTCAGCTGAGTCTACATCAGAAGATCGAAGTTTCAAAACTTCGAATCTGATATAGTCGACACCATATGATCGAAGTCTTGAAACTTGGAATCTTTTACCAGAGATCCCCATACAGCACGGAAAGGGAAGATTTCCCTTTTTCTGCACTGTAGTGCGATCTCGGAGTTGGTATATTTAAGTGGGGGTGGGGGGTGCAGGGGGCTTGCCCCCTACTTAGAGCATTTAAATGGTTTGTTTTTGTAGGTTATTGTGTTTTATTACATTTTTGATGTTTCAAGACTTCGATTATATGGTGTCGACCATATCAGATTTGAAGGTTTGAAACTTTGATAATGTAATATAGACCCTGTCAGCTATGGTACTGGCAATTTCCTTAAGGTCAGAATGAGCATGTTTACTGTGGGCTAGTTTCAAAATTGTTTGGATGTTCTTAACTTTTTGATGTAATTGAAGAAGGATTTTTAGGTATTTTGAGTATTTTAAGTTAATTTCCTGTTTTAGGTTTCCTGGTGGTTCCCCTTAAGTTTTTTAGTAGTACAAGTGTGCTGTTAAGGTAGGTAGAATGAAACTTCTAAGCATTAAGTCATTTATTTTACCTGTTACTTTATTTATTTATGTGAGTGTTCCACCATATGGCTTTATTTCTAAATTTCTCATGCTTATTGCAGAAAGGGATACCAATCCAGATGGTTTCTCCCCCATTTATGATGCTATCAGCATTGACACCTTCAGTGAAGATGCTTTTGGCATAGATGGCGCCGTTGGCCACAGAGTTCAATGCCAGTTCAGCATCGGTCCCTTTGGTGTTGGTATGAGTCCATGGCCTTTGAGCCATTGGTGGTGTAGACTTCACCATTCAGGTGTTCAGTGTTAACAACTGTTGTTGCATTGTCCTGTTTAGCATGGATCCATGTTTGCCATTCAGTGAAGATGCTTTTGGCATAGATGGCACCATTGGCCACAGAGTTTAGTGCCAGTTCAGCATCAGTCCCTTTGGTGTCAAGTATGAGTCCGTCCTTTGAGTCTTTGGTGGTGGAGACTTCAGTATTCAGGCCTTCAGTGTTAAGAATTGGTGTTGGTGCATTGTCCTCTTTAGCATGGATCCATCTTTGCCATTCAGTGTTGGATCTTGTGGTGCCAAGCTCAGTTGTGATGCTGCAACCTCAATTGCATAAGCCCCCTGGTTATGGGTATCATGCAATATCTCTTCCGAGCCCTATTCATATGAGTTGATCACTAAGGAGAGCTTCAGTTGCTAGGCCACAGTGATTTCATGAGCTTACAAGACAGAGTAGGCGGTCCGTAATCACCTTTCAATTTCCCACTCTCCTAGGGCATCTCCTGCCTCCAGGAGGCCAAATTAAGTTAGGACTGGGAATAATGTACTGGTACCCATCCAATGCTAAATGATTGCTTTAAAGGAAGAGAGGATATCACTTTGTTTTATATGTAGTAGACGATTACTAGGTGCACATTATCTCCCACTGACAAAACCATATTGTCGAAGGACTAGATCAATATGAGTTTTAAATCTGAACTTACAAAATAAGATGCATTTTTCCATGGTTTTGTAAATTTTGCTTGTAAGGCTAATGGGTCTGTAGTACATGGGATCTGAGGTGGGGATTCCGTATGGAAGGGCATAAGGATAGCATTTTCCATACCTCAGAAACATGGCCTATGGGTGTGCTTAAGCCGAACGGATTTAGGAATGTTCAGAAAGGGCATGTTTGATATGGCTAAGTGAGTAACCAGATATGTTGTGTAGGCCCATAGTGATGGTATTTTTAGCTTTAGAGTGCAGTTGGAAATATTTCAAAATAATCTTGAGGGAAGGAAGTGACAAGAATTTGTGGGACTTCAGTAACATTCACATGTGGTGATGGCACTAAATTTATCTATACATTTATTAGTAATGTCTTTATGGTGGGATTAGATAACTTAAGTCAGAAGATTGCTGATTTTATTTCTTAATCATCTAATGTAGTTAGAGGCATTTATGATTATCTTTGGTTTTGGATGCTAACTTTAAGTTGTGTTCTACTTTATCTGTTACTGTAACCTTCAGATTTTTTGCTGATCTTTTTGGCAGAGTTGTTAATGCCGATATGTTTTGCTTTATTATAGGCCCTTTGTTGTTTTGCTTTTATTTTAGGTTTTATCAATGCTGCCTTAACACTAAAGATGTTTTTGTATTTACATTCCCAAATATATTCGGTCCCGGTTGGGACTACTGAGTGTCTTCTCTTTGTTAGGAGTAAAATTCATTAGCATAAATGTCATGTGATGCCAGGTGTGGGCTGAATATGTTGCAGTTGAATTTTGAGAGCTCATTGTATAATTTTAATAGATTTATGTTTTAAATTCTAAATTCGGTGTTAATTTTGGTGAGTTTAAAATGCCCTAAGGAAATGATTCCAGATTTGTGATGTGGATTTGACCATAGATGGTACTGCAGGAGTAGTGCAAGTAGGTGTGATGTTCATGAGGATGAGGTCCAGGGCACTTTTAGCCCTATTCCGCTGGGGTTAACTATACAAGAGGTTTAACAAGCATTTTCTAAGCCTAGGAATCTCTGGGGATTAATTAATGGATAGCTGAACTTGTGTATCAGAATGGTATTTTTATTTATCAGAGTTAAGCACATTTAGATATCTTTTGTTGCCCTCAAGGGGCACAAAGGAAATAATCTACAGCAGGTAATGAACTAAGAATTTAGAAACCAACAAAATGGCTCAAGGTAAGGAAAGGTGCAAAATCAGCAAAACTATAGAACAAACAAAATGCACCAGTTTTGCACTAATGAACTTGTATTTATTTATAGAATAAAATAAAAAAAAAAAAAAAGTAAGTGCTTTCACGATAATTCGTATTGCTTCATCAGACAACTAAACAACTAAAAGTTACAGTTCATGTAGCTTTTCAAACTTGTCAGCTGATATGAACAAACCAGTAACAAAAGATCCAAATCTTAAAGATCCACAACAACAATAAAAAACGTATAAGAAAATTCATTGGAAATGTCATCAAAAATATTTGTGTATAAAAGAATATAACCATTAAAAAATCTTCATGGATGCATATATAATAAAAAGTATATTAAAAAAAGTGTGATAAAGTATGAACTACATAAAGTGAGAGACTTCTAAAAAGTATAAAAATGTAAGAAGTTAGAAACTTGTATATTGAATATATTTAGCTTAAAAATGCTTGAGTCGACATGACTTTAAAAAAGGTTTCAGAGATGTAGTCCCATTCAGCCCTGGGGGTCTTTTAGCATTGAGTACAAGTATCCATTTTCTGCTCTGCACTCAGTATAGTTTTCAATGTCCCCTCCTCTGATGTTGGCATGTATAACCTGAGTAGCTAAAAAATCTAAAAGTATGTGTATGGTCCATCTGTTTAACATGGTTCGCCAGGGCATTAGTTTCTTTTTGATTAATGATGTCCCTCCTGTGCTCAAGGATCCTGTCCTTAAGCATCCTGTTTGTTTTCCCTACGTAGTATGCATGGCATACTTGGCAGAATGAAAAATAAACCACATTAGGTGTGCGGCAATCAACATAACTAGGGCATCTGATTGTAAAATGCAGTGTTGGGTGTACATATACCATGCCAGTGTGGATATACTGACATGCTGTGCAGCATCTACAAGGAAAGTGTGGATGGGGTAGATCTATTACAGTCATTTTATTACAAAGATGTTTCAGAGATTTGTTATTCCTAAATGAGAACATAGGGGCATTCCCAACTTTGTCTTTGAGTCCTGGTACTTCTTGTAATATCCTCCAAGGTCTTTTAATAATAGATGTGAATTCATTAATATCACTAGAGTACTGGAGAACAACTCTAAAATCGTCTTTGGTTGGAGCAGATTCATTAGACTGTACTGTGTTACTAAAATATGGTCTACACCTATTGTTCCTCTGTAGCCATGCTTCATCAATGGTAGCATCAGTCTGTCAAGGAGTAGCCCCTTGCTAAAAACTCTTGTTTGACAGCATAAAGGGCCTCCTTTGCTGCTCCAATCTCTTTATGGAGCCTAAGCACCCTATATATCTGTCCCTTCAACATTTCTTGGAACATGTCTGGGGTGCATACTCTTTTTATGTAACAATGCAGTGTTCTTCGTGTTTCACTGTTGCAGTTATTACATTTAGGTAATCTGCCGGCAGGTTGCCCTCAGTCGACCTGAATAACCAAGTCTTGGGTCCTGCGTCGGTTGCGGTCTCCTCTTCCATGATGTCAGGTCATCAGGGGTATAAAACGTGCAGGCGACGCCATTTTATTCAGTCTTTCTTGCCGCGTGGTGCCCGAAGCAGAAGCAGTTCACAAGTGCCGGTCGGCCGACTCCTGAAATTTTCGCATTCGAGTTTCAGAACTGAAGTCTTCAACTAAAGCCAAGTACCCCATTGGGGTAACTTTTTCTTGCTTCCTTACCGATGTCAGTAAAAGTTAATTGCATTACTTGTGGGAAACAAATACCTCATAAGGATTTTCATTTGTACTGTATTCCTTGCCTAGGCCCAGATCATAACGTGCCTTGCTGTCAGTTTTGTGCTAGATTTAACCAATGCACTATTAAAAGTCTGTATATTTTTGCTTCAAATTATTCTGGATCCAGATTTAATTACCCTGAAATGTCGTCGGTTAGCAATCCGGCTACCGGAGTTCACAAAAAACACAAAGAAAAAGAGACAGACAGTCGAGGTCCAAAACAGACAACGAAGCTTTTCCTAAGCCAGTCGCCGGTACTCAGTGAGGCGCTTTCGCAGCCCCTGATGCCCGCTACTTTTGAGTCGCATACCTCTACCAAGACCCATGTGGAGTCCGGTATGCCGCAAGATTCTCAGAGTATTAACCCGCGGATCTCTCTCCCTTGGATGGGTGTGGAGCCGCTGAGCAGGCACCGGCTTCTGAGGGTGTTTTCAGGCCTCAACATTTTTATATAAAACCGACGCCAGCTTCAAAAACAAGATCAAAAACATCTTCTAAGTCTAAAAAACCAATGCATGAGCCATGTGCTCGGGCCCCTATGCCTAAAAAACAGATGATCAAAATGGCTGAGGACTTAATTACCTTGATCATGGGTTCCCAACCCCCTCCCAGCTAAGAGGCCTAGGTAAGACACTGATTATGAATCTTCAGATCAGGTTTCCATTTCTTCAGATTCCTCTTCTGTTCAGGAATTTTCTATTCCACCCTATGAGGATTCAGATGCAGAAGAATCAATCCCATCTGCATCTCCTCCTGAGGATTATACTTTTGGAGAAACCTTGCATACTTTAAGGGAACATTTTCATTGGGAGAGTCAGGATTTCTCGGAATCAAAAAAGAGGCTTATGGATTTCCTTCTTCTTCAGCATAGGCCTTTGGCTATACCTCCTGTATTAGACATTGCTGATGTGTTTTCGGAATCAAGCATGGCTCCTGATTCCCTACCTCCAGCTCTTAGTAAGCCAGACAGATAATACAGGGTTCCTGACTCCCACAAATTTCTATTCAAAAATCCTGCTGCTGATCCTGAGACTATCTCTTAGGGTCCCAAAGGTGTAAAGGCCTCTGCAGCCAAAAATCCTACCCCCTCTGATAGAGATTCCAGGGTGCTGGATAGATGGGGCAAGAAGGTTTATACATCTGGAACCTTGGCAATTAGGGCCTTAAACTGCCAGTTTCATATGCTTAAATATCAACAGCATGTTATGGGCTTATTGAAACAAAAAATGATGTTGATTTCTGATTGTGTGGAAAATGAATTAAAGGAATTATTGTATGCAGCAGAACAGGTTGGAAAGCATACTTTGCAATGTGGTTTTGATTCCTTGGATGCCTCTTGCAGGGCAACAGTTACTGGATCTGTGATTAGAGGGCATGCCTGGCTCATTGAGCAAAATCTGCCTGATCATGTTAAAGCTAAATTTTTGGATGCCCCTTTAAGCATGATACTCTGTTTGGTAATAAGGCAAGAAAATGGAAGATAACGCTAAATCTATGCAAACTGTAAAATATTTCTTAGAAGTGCAGCCACCCAGGTTCAGTAGGCATTGGCCTACTAAAAATTGGTCCTTTACTGTGTCCAACAGAGCCTCTCAAGGCAAATCCAGGCACTCAAAAGGCTTTAGATACCAATCACAGGGTTCTTACAGGTCAAAGCAATGGGGTGCCTCCACCTTCAAATCTGGAGGAAACAAAGCACAACCCTACAGTAAGCAGTCTCAATGACTTCCCTCTACCTCCACCAAGCACTAATCTTTTGGCAGCCCCCTTGGGGGAAAATTAGCACTTCATGCTCAAAATTGGAAGTTAATTACCCAGGACAAGTGGGTATTAAACATAGTATCCCAGGGGTACAGATTTCATTTCCATACTTTGCCAATTCCAAACGGTTGGCCAGATCTGCCACAAAATCAATGGGCAGAGGCTCAGAAACAAGTTACACCCCTCATGGATATGTGGGCTATTCAACCAGTACCAGAACAGGAAAAAGGACAAGGTTTTTATTCAAGACTTTTCCTGGTACCCAGAAAAGACTATGCCTGGCGTCCAATACTGGACTTATCAATTTTGAACTCGTTCCTGGACATTCCAAAATTCAAAATGCTGACTTTACAACAGCTACTGCCTATGCTGGGCAGAAACGCTTGGTTAGTGACTCTAGACTTAAAAGCGGTATACCTGCATATCCCAATAAGGGAATCATGCAGAAGATACCTCTGCTTCAAGGCAGGTTTTTTGCATTACCAATTCTCTGCACTGCCCTTTGGCTTATCTACTGCGCCCAGGGTCTTTACAAAGTGCCTGGCACCAGTAATTGCATTTTGCAGCCAAAGAAGAATACAAATTTATCCTTACTTGGACGACTGTCTCATTCAAGCAGAGAACAAGGACATTCTTCTTCAACATCTGGCATTTGGAAAAAGGCTTCTAACATGCCTAGGGTACGCAATAAACTTAAAGAATCACAACTGGTACCCTCTCAAATAATTACATTCCTGGGTGCAAGCTTGAATACAACTGCCCAGATGGCTTACCTTAGCCAGACAAACAAAGGCAACTGACAACATACTTCAAACAGATGGCAACAAAAACTCAGTTATCTGCAAGACAAATTCTGCAGGCTTTGGGGTTCACGGCATCCTGCATTCTACTAATTCCATATGCAAGACTGCATATGAGGAAACTTCAATGGTACCTAAAAAGTTTATGGAGTCAACATTGTCACAGTCTGGAAACGATGATTCCTCTCATTCCCTGCCTACAACAGGAGTTTCTATGGTGGGCAGAGACATGTTACCAAAACAAGGGTCTGTCATTCACTCTACCCCCTGCCACCCAAACCCTAACTACAGATACATCAGACTATGCTTGGGGAGCCCATCTGGCGGGGAGATGCATTCAGGGCATATGGAGCCCAAAACAAATGAATCTGCACATCAACCAGAAAGAGATACTAGCTGTTCAGAATGCTCTGACAGCCTTCAAGGACTTACTTCATCCAGGACAACTACTGATAATGACTGACAACACCACGGTTATGTGGTACATAAACAAGCAGGGAGGTACACATTCCTACCCCCTTTGCAGACTAGCCATGGCATTGTGGAACACAGCCTTGACTTACCGAGTGAATCTTCAAGCTCAATTCCTGCCAGGAAAATAAAATACTCTGGCAGACCTAAGCAGAAATCTTATGGACCCGCATGAGTGGAAACTGGATCCACAAATCTTCAGCATGGTAACACAGAAATGGGGGAGCCCAGACATAGATCTGTTTGCCTCTTCCCAAAATTATCAGCTGGACAAATTTTGCACAAGGACTTATCACAGACAAGCATGGAAAGTGAATGCCCTATCCTTCATTTGGAAAAACCTATCAGTCTATGCTTTTCCCCCTCTGCCTCTTCTCTCCAAGGTCTTACTAAAGGTCAGACAGGTAAAACCAAAAGTGATCCTAATTGCTCCGGACTAGCCTCGCCGGCACTGGTACCCAATTCTAAGGAATACGTCTCAACTCCATCCGTGGTACTTGTCTCAAATACCTCATCTACTGTCTCAGCAGAACAATCAAATTCTGCACACTCCGCTCCAAACTCTAAACCTTGCAGCATGGCTGATCATTTAATCATTCGAACAACACCTCTCAGTAAATCTGTGATGGATGTCATTTTGGAAGCCAGAAGGCCTAGTACTAAAAAATCTTATGCTGATAAATGGAAGAGATTCTGTGCTTGAAACCAAGCGCAAGGAACGGATACAGCAAAAGCAAATACCCCTAAGATTTTACAGTACTTAACTGAGATGCTTGACAAGGGCCTATCTTTTTCTTCAATACAAATCCATGCCTCTGCCATCTCAGCTCATTACAAGACGGAGCCTCCCATCTTTTCTCATCCTCTGCTAAAACAGTATCTTAGAGGGGCCAGAAATGTAAGTCCTCCAGAAGGTCACCAACTCCTGCATGGGACCTCAATTTTGTGCTGGAAAAACTCACCCGGTCTTCTTTTGAACCAGCAGCTACTGCGGATATAAAATTTTTATCTTGGAAAACGGCTTTCCTTTTGGAAATCACTTCAGCAAGAAGGGTTTCAGAACTACATGGCTGGCCTTTTATTACATTTTACCCGGACAGGGTGTCCCTCAGGACCAATCCTTTTATGCCTAAGGTGGTATCCAGTGTGGCTCTTAACCAAACTATTCACCTGCCAACATTTTACCCAAATCCGCAGAACAAGGGGGAGCAGATTCTGCATTCATTGGACGTACACAGACAACTAAGATTCTTCTTAAACAGGACCAAATCTCTAAGAAAGTCTGAGCAGCTACTGGTGGCATTTTCTTCAGGATCAGAGGGGAAGGCTATATCAAAACAGACTATTTCTAAGTAGATAAGCCACTGCATTCATTTCTGCTACTTACACCATGGTAAACCTGTGCCCAAGGGAATCAGGTCACATTCCACCAGGGCTGTCTCTACCTCAGCAGCCTTTCTCAGAGGAGTTCCAACCAAAGACATTCTAGAAGCTGCTACTTGGAGCTCTGTTCATGCCTTCACAAAGCATTATCATTTGCCTCTCTTCTCCAAATCCAGGGCAGGCTTTGCCACTGCAGTTCTGCAGGGCCTTATAGCCGCTCCTAATGCTATTTAGTTCCATCCTCCTATCCATAGCTTTGGGATTCTACCCATATGTGACTGCAACAGCGAAACACGAAGAACATAGTACAGTTGTGTACACTTACCATAAATGTAGATGTTCGAGTGTATTCACTGTTGCAGTCAGGGTTACCCACCCGCCATCCCCCTTTTCTATAATTTCTCTTTCCTTCACTATATTCTAAAGCCTTTGTGGTGTGTTGGCTTTTAGATGAAGGTAAATTTTATGTTGCTAAATGTGCATTTACATATATAACTGTTTATTTATATATATATATTTTTTGCTCCCCGTTTGGGGGGCACCTGACATCTGGGGCAAGAAAAATTGAATAAAATGGCATCACCTGCATGTTTTATACCCCTGATGACCTGACGTCATGGAAGAGGGGACAGCAATCGACGCAGGACCCAAGACTTTGTTATTCAGGCCGACTGAGATTGCAGATTACCCAAATGTAATGACTGCAACAGTGAATACACTTGAGCATCTACATTTATGGTAAGTGTACACAACTGTACTCTCTTCCTAGTGGGTTTTCTAAAAATACTGCTCTGTACATCATTTAGGTCTGACTTCTTAATTAATACATCTAAAAAATTAACTTCAGTTGTTGAACAGGTGTAGGTAAACCTTAAGAAGTCAGTAGTGGTGTGCATATAACTAACAAAGCTTTCAAATTCATGTGTGCCACTTTCCACAGCAAAAAGATATCATCCACAAAACGAACATATCACAAGATGTTGTCAAAGAATGCATTGTTAGTAGACAAAAAACATTGCCCCATGTAACTAAAGCTAGGTTAGCATAGCTATTGGCACACGCCGTGCCCATCGCTATGCCAGTCTGATGTAAATAAAATTTATTTTTAAAGACAAAAACATTATTCTCCAATACAATCTCTAGCAAACTACCGATGAGTGAAATTTTGTTGTCATCAAAACATCTATTGGAGGTTAGAAAATCTCTCACTTTGTCAATGCCCCATGCATGAACTAAGAATTTATCTGAAGTAGTCTTGCATGATGTTGATATAGGATAATACATTTTTGATATGACTTTGCCCCATCAGTTGAAGAGAGTGGACATGCTCATACTAGATGTGAAAGTTTGTTCTTAAGCTTAATGATAGATCTGGATGAACAAGTCCATCCTTAACATACCCAGTCTTTTTCATATTACCTCATAGTAGGCATGGGCAGCAGGATGTTTTGTGATTATTGTGGTATTTTTTCATGTTGAGCTCTCCACAGTTTTTCAAGTGACATACTGAAGAACTGGAGAAGAGACTAGCTAGCAAAGCATTGTGGGTAAACAGGAGGAGCTAATAGCCTGAGAAAATTTAAGATGCCTGTGTGACTGAAAGCTTGCAATTTCAGTTTTGGTTGATGTGGATGGACCTTCTCATCAAAGTCTGTCAGTAACTACATATATTCATTTTTGTAACTTAGAGTTTTATTGTTACACTGATGTTTTTTCTTTCTTTTTTGTGCTATTAGTAAAAATCATATTGTATTCACATTGTAAGCACATGAATCCTGGTGTAGTTGTGTTGTGGATGTGCTCTACAAGGAAAAAGAGGTAAAAATAGTTTAAGGTGCACTACTGGTTTAGGATTGTGGCATGGATATGGTCTACAAGGAGAAAAAGGTGAAAATAGTTAATTTAAGGTGCATTGCTGATTTAGGATTGTGGCTTTCCAGAAATGTTTAGAATTTGGTACTGATTTGACTTCGTTTACAAGAATTATGTGTGAGCTGTTTTAAAGATATCTTTGGCTAAATAATGTAGTGTGCGCAAAAAGTTTTTAAATTAATTGTAAATGAGAACATTTTTGCACATTCATATGAAACAGTTCTGTCGGCACTGTTAAACAGCAGGCTGTGAATTTGTTTTTGTTGTGGCTGCTTATAATATGAAATATGTTGTGTCAAGGTTTATTTTGATAATAACTGTAAATATATATAAATATATTAAAAATATTTCCTTTTAATTCATAGTATTTTTGTAGTGCATTGTCATGTCCTGTAAAATAGACTGTCCAGTACAGTCATTCAGTGTTTGGGACAATAACAGTATTTCCTTCCTCAGTGTCATCGTATTGTTTCTGTTCCATAACGGTGTTACTTGCACTCAGTTTCCATGGTGCCTTCAGTGCAAGACCAGTATCAGCCCTTTTGGGTTCTTATTGTAAATTATTCTGTGTTGACAGTGTCCATTTCCTTGAAAGAATGCTTTCTAATTTCAACCCTAAATTTAATTGGCCTAATCTTTGTCTAAATCTGTTTTGTAGGTAACTGAATGTTGTATTGTGCATTTTCTTCATTCATCTTAGGAGTAATTGGAATTTTACTGCTGGTTTCTACGTATTGGTTGCTGCCTCATAATTTCTGGACTTCAAGCACACTATTCTTAAATATTCAAAAGAAAAATCTCTCCCCATAGCTATGTATTGGTTTTAGAGCTACTTGTGATACTCCCAGTGTGTGGTCTGTCTTCATTTGCTTTTGACTGGTGACAGTAGTAGTACTTCCCTCTTTAGTATTACCACTGTAACACTGTAGATGTTCATAAATAAAAGTAATACTGTGCATCAGATCCAGAGACCATTTCCCAGGGACCTAAAGGTATTAAGGCTACTACAGCCAAAAATCCTACCCCTTCAGACAGGGATTCCAGAGCTTTAGACAGATGGGTAAGAAGGTATATACTTCTGCAACTCTTGCCATCAGGGCATTGAATTGCCAGTTTCACGCGTTGAAGTACCAGCAGCATATTATGGAACTAATTAAACAAAAAAATGGTGTTACTTCCAGGTTGTACAGAAAATAAAGATTTGCAAGAGCTAATGCATTCTGCAAACCAAGTTAGTAAGCATACTTTGCAGTGTGGCTGTGATGCCCTAGAAGTATCTTGCAAGGCTGCAGTCACTGGGTCTGTACTAAGAAGGCATGCTTGGCTGAAGGAACAAACTTGCCAGATCATGTCAAATCCAAATTACTCGACGCTCCTTTAAATAAGAACTGTTTATTTGGCACCAAAGCAGAAGAGGTTCTTAAAAAGATGGAAGAAAAAGCTAAATCTTTGCAAACTATTTAAGAATTCTTACAAGTGCAACCACCTAGATTCAGCAGGCATTGGCCTTCTAAAAACTGGTCCTTTCCAGCCCCTTCCAGGCCTTCTCAGACCAAACCCAGGGGAAGCAGGCCACCCAGATTACAGTCTCAGGGTATGCAGAGATCTAAACAATGGAGTGCCCCACCTCAAAAACAGGGAGTGGTAAGCTGCCCCCTTCCCAGCCCTGCCCAATTACTTGTGCCACTAGGAGGAAAACTTGCCCTTCATGCAAAAAACTAGATGTCCATTACTGAGGACAGATTGGTCCTAAACATTGTATCCCAGTGGTACAGATTCTATTTCCATACACTGCCAACCCCAAGTGGGTTTCCAGACCTTCCTCCAAACCAGCAGAGGCTCTAAAGCAAGTACTTTCCCTGCTCAATATCAGAGCTATTCAACCTGTTCCAGTAGAACAAAGGGGGCAGGGTTTCTACTCCAGACTTTTCCTGGTGCCCAGAAAAGAGAGTTCTTGGTGCCCAATCCTGGATCTATCAACTTTCAACACCTTTCTGGTGGTCCCAAAATTCAAGATGCTTACCCTGCAACAGCTTCTCCCTATACTAGCAAAGGATTCCTGGTTAGTTACTCTAGACTTAAAAGAAGTTTATCTGCACATCCCCGTAAGGGAGTCATGCAGAAAATATCTACGCTTAAGGGCAGGCTGTATGCAATATCAGTTCTCTGCACTTCCCTTTGGCTTATCTACTGCGCCCAGAGTATTCACAAAGTGCCTGGCTCCGGCCTTTGCATACTGCAGGCAGAGAAATATCCAAATGTTCCTATACTTGGATGACTGCCTGATTCAGGCGGACAGTCAGGAATTGCTACTTCAGCACCTGGCATTTGTAAAATGCCTTCTCACTTCACTGGGGTACATCTTCAATGAAAAGCGCAACTGGTGCCTAGTCAAAAGATTGTATTCCTGGGAGCAAGCTTGGACACAACTTCCCAGATGGCATTTCTTACTTCAGAAAAACAGAACTATCTGACAAACTACTTCAAACAAATGGCCACCAGAACCCAGCTATCTGCAAGGAAAATACTGCTAGCCCTAAGGTTCATGGCCACATGTATTCTGCTAATTCCATATGCAAAACTGCATATGATGAAACTTCATTGGTACTTGAAAAGTCCTTGGTGCCAGCATTCTCAGGACCTGGATGCAGTCATTCCAATCATACCTTGTCTAAGGGCAGAGTTCTGTTGGTGGGCAGAAGCATGCAACCACAACAAGGGACTGTTTTTCACTCAACCCCTTGCCACCCAAATCCTGACAACAGGCGCATCAGACTATGCATGGGGGGCTGACATGGCAGGCAACTGCATTCAGGGCCACTGGAGCCCATCCCAGATTATACTGCACATCATTCAAAAAGAGATGCTAGCTGTACAGAATGCTCCGATAGCCTTCAAATACCTAATTCCTTCTAGGACAACTGCTTATAAAAACATACAACACCACAGTTATGTGGTACATAAAAAAGCAGGGGGGAACCCATTCATACCCACTCTGCAGGTTAGCCATGGCCCTGTTGAACACAGCCTTGAGCAACCAAGTGCATCTACAAGCTCAATTCCTGCCAGGCAAACATAATTCACTGGCAGACTACTTAAGCAGAAATCTCATAGACCTACACGAGTGGAAATTGGAGCCCAACACCTTCAACCTTCTGATGCAGAGGTGGGGGACACGGGAGGTGGACCTATTTGCCTCCCCCAAGAACCACCAGTTGAGCAAATTCTGCACCAGGAACCCTCACAGCAGGGCCTGGAAGGTGGATGCCCTATCCTTTCAATGATAAAACCTCTCAATTTATGCCTTTCGCCCTCTTCCCCTCCTCTCAAAAGTACTACTCAGGATAAAACAGGACAGGCCAAGGGCAATTGTTATCACCCCAGACTGGCCACGCCAGCACTGGTACTCTTGTGCAGACTGACAACAGTGCCACCCTGGCACCTTTACCAGACTCCTACCCTGCTGTCTCAGCAGGAGGGACAGATTTTGCATCCACAGTTGCAATCCCTAAACCTTGCAGCCTGGCTTATCCCTTGAATACACCACCAGCAATTCTCAGCAAATAGGTGCTGGACGTCATTCATTAAGCCAGAAGGCCCAGTACTAGGAAATCCTATGCCAATAAGTGGGAAAGATATTGTTCTTGGAATCAGTCTCAAGGGAAGGACACAGCAGTGCCCTCCTTACCGCTAATCCTGGATTACCTAGCAGAGCTACTCCACAGTGGCCTATCCTTCTCCTCTATTAAGATTCATGTCTCTGCCGTCTCGGCTCATTATAATACTGAGCCACCTCCATTTTCTCACTCTCTCATCAAACTGTTCCTTAGAGGGGCTAACAACTTAAGGCCCAATAGGAGAGCACCCACCCCTGCCTGGACCTTAACTTTGTACTGGAAAAGCTCACGCCTTCCCCCTTTTGAACCTGCAGCTTCAGCAGAGTTAAAATTCCTCTCTTGGAAAACAGCCCTGCTTTTAGCTATAACTTCAGCAAGAAGAGTGTCTAAGTTACAGGCACTAATGGCTGTGGAACCCTTCATTATTTTCCATGCTGACAGGGTTTCCCCTCAAGACGAACCCATCCTTTATGCCTAAGGTGGTGTCCAATGTGGCTCTAAACCAATCCATCCATTTGCCAACCTTCTTCCCTAACCCTCAGAATAAAGGGAAAAGGACCCTGCACTCCTTGGACATGCACAGACAGCTCAGGTTCTACCTTGACAGGACTAAACCTTTCAGAAAATCTGACCAGCTGCTAGTCAGCTTTGCTACAGGGGCAGAGGGTAAAGCCATTTCAAAGCAAACTATTTCCAAATGGATAGCACACTGCATCCATTTCTGCTACAAGCACCATGGAAAACCTACCCCACAGGGGATCAGACCACATTCCACTAGGGCTACTTCCACCTCTACAGCATTTCTCAGAGGAGTCCCTCCCAGGGCTATTCTGGAAGCTGCAACCTGGAGTTCTGTACACACCTTCACCAAGCATTACCACTTACCAATTTTTTCTAAATCCAGAGCTGGATTTGCTACAACAGTCTTGCAAGGCCTACTAGCCAGCCCTAACACTTCTTGACTGACTCCACCCTTCCTCAGCTTTGGGAATCAACCCAAGTGTGTTGACTGCAACAGTGAAACACGAAGAACATAGTACAGTTGTGTACACTTACCATAAATGTAGATGTTTGAGTGTATTCACTGTTGCAGTCGTGGTTTCCCTCCCTCCAGCCCCCTGGCTTTCTCTGTCTTTCTGCCTCTCCTCTGTATGGCCATTCCTAATGGCATTGGTATTTACTTTTTACTGGTGGTGTTCCCCACCATATAATAGCTTCCTATTTGGGGGTTCCTGACATTTGGGGCAAGAAAAACTGATGTAATGGTGTCAGTTGCCTGTTTTATACCACTGACGACCTGGCGTCATGAAAGAAGCGACAGCATCCAACACAGAAATCCTAGGACTCTGGTATTCAGGCCGACTGAGGGCCACCTGCAGGCAGATAACACAAGTGTGATGACTGCAACAGTGAGTATACTCGAACAATTACATTTATGGTAAGTGTACACAACTGTATTTTTTGTGATGAGTTTTATGTGAGATTTAGATGGTGTATTTTTATTTCACTGAAGTTGTATTCTGGGATTGTGTTTTTTCAGTTTTATGTAGGTTTTGGTAATGCTTTGTGCATCTGTAGTTTTAATTTGTTCGCACACGCACTTAACATACACACACACACATATACATATATATATATATATATATATATATATATATATATATATATATATATATGAATACTTTAGTTTTTATATGGCCTTTTGTGCAAGTTATCAGTAGTCAGAGGAACTGATAATAGCACACATTTGTGCAAATCAGTCACTGCTCTAAATTTGCCAAACAATTAAAATACAGAACTAAACCTGAAGTAGGTTTGTCACTTCTTTGATATATCTGTTTAAGTAAGATATTCTACATTAAGCAATGCAGCTGTATTATTTTCTTTTGCTGTTAAGGTGCTTTCTTAACTTTCCGTATCTTGTGTAATTATGTTCGTGTTAAATTCAGTATCAAAATGTTTGGAAAGAGCCATCCTTCATGAGTCTGTCTGGTCTTAGATCTTTCATTGGTATCATGCAGTGGTACATTTTAGCAGAAATAGCAGAACAGTTGAAGAGTTCATATAAATTAGCATTTGTTTTATTTTTAGGATGAAGCTTTATTGACTTCTTTGATTATATGTTAATTGTTATGAACTTAATATATTTATTTAGAACATATTTAATGTGCGACTATAAAGCAGCTATTCCCCAGTGAATGTCATTCACTGATATAAGCTGCAAGTCTGTGTTACTTGACATGGTCAGAAGAGACAGTTCCATGGGTCTGAGATATCTCCTGACTGTAATTTGAAGGGTCCTTTTCACTCAGGCACACATGAGAGCATCCATTTTTTATCCTTCAGCACAATTGTTTCCTTATACTCTGGACTCCCATTCTCCTGGAGACAATCCTCTAAACTGTCCCTATTTTGGAAGGAACATTCCTAAATTCAGGCCTGATGTAACCCTCCACATGATGTACTTTTGAAGGTATGTCCCTATTTTCAGGCTTAATATACCCTTTCACACAATTTTCTGAATCACCCTCATCGCACATTATTTTTGATGCTGTTTAATGCACAGAAAGCGACACTTCATGAACCAACATACTAGTGGCATCGACAACTTAGAGGATACACATCTTGGCTCTCCCTTTCCAGAAGCAAAAATTAATGACCTTGTGTAGTAGAATTTGTCAATGCAGTTCATCATAAAAGTCTACAGATTTTATTTACTCTGTTTAATAATGTGTTCATATTTTCTCATCATTTTTTGTTATACACAGTTTTTTTAAGCATTTGTTTCTGAGCAGATCTGATGCTATCCATGTTCATTATTCATCACAGATGGATCTAGGATCCGATCTCTGATCCATGCCAGCAACTTCTCAGACAGATCCAGAGCTCTCCACCCCTTCCCACAATCCCTTGCTACCGTCTAACCCTCAGATCTCATTTGCTGCTGAATCGCTCCAGACGTGGTCCATGGTCAAGCTTAGGAAATCTTAGATAAGTGTTTTTTTCTTGGCTTTCTTCTCCTTTTTAGGGTATTTTTTCTGTCTTAACTGCTTATTTGTAGTTTAATTGTATTTTTCCTCTCTGTTAGAACTCTTTGGTTGGTTTAGGTCCCCCCCCTCCCTTGTAGTGCTTGGTGCTAAGCAACCTTTTCGTAATGTAGTTCCTTCTGTCTGTAACAAAAAAAAAAATCTCTCTTCTTTCTGTTCTTGTGTGTGTCTGTGTGTGTTCACATCTGTGTGCAGTTTGCCTTTCTTAGGATGGCAGGGATGCCATGCTCTGACTCACAAGAGTAGTGTCTCTACTGTTTGGGGTCGGTGCACCTGGAGGTTGTAAGCAAAATTAGTGCCACATTCAACCCCAGGGCCCTTATACTGTGCCGCAACAAGCTCTTTCTTAAAGGACTGGCACAGGGTGGTCCACTGGCCTTGGACTCCCTTATCAAGCATTCTCAGGAGCCAAAGAGGAGACCTCATCCTGCTCCTGAGGTGTCCTCTTCTTCGCTCATAAAAAAACAGAGGCTGTCAGATCACAGATCCCCGGATCCAAGTCCAGCCTCTTTGGCTTCGGATCTGAGCTCTGCAGTTCCAAGATCTTTACGGCAACCTGTCGGATCCAAAGCTTGATCGGATCGGAGGGCTTCGGATTCGAGTAAGAGTAGGCCATCCACCGATCTGATCAGTTTGTCAGATCCATCTAGTATGGCTCCAAAGTCTTTGTATTCTGTCAAGCTGCCAGATCCGACAGTTCCATCAGATCCTGTTATTATTTTAGAGGGTTCAAATTCTGGATCCTCCAGGAGGTCAGATCTGAGTTGTCTGAGCTAATTTCCTGCTCAGAGTCACAAATCTTTTGGATCCAAGGCTGGATCCCCCAGCAAGATCGGGTCATTCTTCAGTTTTCGTCCAGGTCATCCAGAAGTCGCCTTTCCCCGGACATGGATAGGAAGATGTTTCCTCAAGGCCCAAATCGAGTTGGGCTTCCTGCTGTCCCCAAACCATGTGGTTAAGGGGCCCTCCCCATCTACAGGTCTCCAGTCTCCTCTTCCGTCTCAACAGGTTTTGGAATGCCAGTACATGGAGATTCATAGTGAGTGGCCAACGGTGTCAGGTATCCCCCCTCCTTCTTGACTGTTAGGGTCCCTGGCTGGCGCTGTTCCGTAGCCCTCAGACCAGAATGAGCCTCGTCTCCAAGAGATCAGTGTGGATTCAAGTCTAGATTTTTCAGACTGTTCCCCTCCCTTGGCGGCATTGGCACTGGACATCTCAGGGTAGATATCTGGGTGCTTTGGCACTCTCAGGGTCCCTTCCTCCTTCCCAGGTGGCTGTCACCACTGGGAGTGAGGAGGTGGCTTTGTCCAGTCCATCGGTCTTCTGGCTGGTAGAGAGGACCTTCTCCAGTCTGGTAGTTACCTCTCCTTCTTAAGGTCCTCCCCAGCCTTTCTTGGGATTGGGAGCTGAGGCCTCATCATCCGTCCAGGGTCATCTCTCTTGTGAGTGCCTTCAGATGGGCACTGCCCCACTTGGAGTAACACTTTCTTCTGAGTCCTCCCCTGAGCCTACTGCAGAGGAGCTCCCTCAGACGAGAACATTTCCCCCAGAGAGTCCATCACCAAAGACACAGATTCTGAGTAGGGAGACTGTTCTCTCAGACTTCTGCCTGAGGAGGTTTCCTTCTGGGACATCCTGAAAGTTATTAAACAGAGAAGGTGGATGGTCTTCCCAACCCCTGTCTTCAGAGTAGTCTGTGTTTCTGAAGGTGTTTGGGATGGGCCTGTCTACTACCTGGGTATCCCCCCACTGATGAGCTTGTGGACCTCATTGCCAGCAGGGATTGGAAGGAGCCAGACACAGTGGAACCTGTGTCCAAGAAAGCTGACAGGTTCTTCAATCCTCCCAAGGATAGATATTTTTGGAGCAAAGGGGTCCTGGTCGATGCCAACATGGTGGCCAGAGCTACAAAGAAGGAGCTAGCAGAGCTCCTCTGTCCATCCCCAGATCTGGTAGTCCCAGGCGATTGACCATTTTGGAAAAGTGTGTCTTTGCCTCAGTGACATTTGGTCTGAGAGCAACCAGTTATTTGGCCCACTTTACTCAGCTTCAGAGGGATTTGGTTTCAGGGTTGTTGCCTCAGGAGAGCTTCCAGCAAGTCTTTCCGAGGCTGTCCGCTCCTACTTCCCCTAGCAAATTCCTCGATGAGGTTGATCTCCAAAACTGCGGAGGCTACCTCTCGAGCGACAGGCACAGGCATCGCTATCAGGTAGCATGCCTAACTTCACCTTTGTGGGTTTATGGAACCCTGTAAGGCATCCTTTACTAATGCCCCTTTTGACAGCTCCACCTTGTTTGGGCTATCTGTTAAAGAAACTTAACCCACAGTGAGCAGGAAGGCAAGACTTTTTCCAGGGTTGGGATTGAGTTTCCTACACCCCAAAGGTCATTTTCTAAGACCAAGAGGGGAAGTAAGAATCTTGTTACAGAGGACTCTATCTTCCTTTCAGGACACTTCCCAGGAATCCTCTTCCACAGGCCGGGGCAGGGGACTCAACAGTAGATGCTGCCCTAGGAGCAGTGGGAGTCTGCAAAATCAGGGCTTCCAGGAACCTTTTTTGGAGAAGCCCTTCCAGCGCTTCTGAGGCACTGCCTGAATGTTCTGCCCTGGAGGCAGTCAGAGGTCATCTCTCCCTTCACTCACTAGCCTGGACAAGTCTTACCTCCAGTCAGTGGGTGTTAAAAAAATTATCTTCAGGAGTTACTCCATTCACTTCTCCTAGCCCCCTCCAACTCGAAAAATTTCTCCCAGACACACCACCCTCACCAAAGGGAGTTGGCCTATGTTGAGGTACAAGACCTTCTTCAAAAAAGAGGAATGCAAGAGGTCCCAACAGGACAGCATGGGTCCGGAACTTACTCTCACTTCTTTTTGGTACCAAAAAAGACCAGGGACCTGCTTCAGATTCTGGACGTCAGGGAGCTAAATTTTTCCGTCAAGAAGTCCAAGTTGTGGATAGTCACTGTACAGTCCATTCTGTCTCTTGTGCAAGGATGATTGGATGTGCTCAGTGGATCTCAAGGATACGTATAAACATTGACAGGTTCTCCAGGAGACACTTATGCTTTAGACTAGGAGCTAATCAGTATCAGTTCAGAGCCCTGCTATTTGGACTCACCACAGCCCTCTGGGTGTTTACCAAATTCATGGCAGTGGTGGTAGCTCATCTCTGGCTGTGGGGTTTCCAGGTTCTTCCTTACCTGAATGATTGGATTCTCATGGCTCCCATGAGTCATCATCTAGCACTGGTGACCTGGTGTGTCCTCAGGCTGTTTCACCATTTAGGTATCACAGTGAAGCTGCCTAGGTCAAATCTTATTCTGAGTCAGAAACTGGAATTCATTGGAGCCCTACTGGACATGGTATCAGAGACTGCAGCACTGCCTACTGGTTTCTCCAGTTTCTGTAATTCTAACACAGTCCAGGCTTCCTTCCACTGTGAAGAACATTATTTTGGCTTTTCAATAGCCATCTACAAAGAAGGTGTATTCCAGTAAGTGGAAGATGTTTTCCATGTGGGCGAGATAATGTAACCTAGAGACTTTTTCAGCCCCTATTCCTGATATTTTGCTCTTCTTATCTTCCCTTTTTCAGGATGGGGCAAGTTTTTCTACCATTAAGCTCCAGTTGGCTGCCATCACTAACTTCCATGTCAGTGTTAAGCCTACATTTTTATCCAGTTTGTGCAAAGCCTTTTTGAAAGGAGTTTTTCCTCTTTGACCTCCTATTAAGGATCCATCACCTTCATGGGATTTGACATTGGTGCTGCAGTCTCTGATGCAAAAACCTTTTGAACCTGCTAGTTCATATGATATTAAATTCCTATCGTAGAAAACGGCCTTTTTAGTAGCCATTACTTCTGCCAAGAGAGTCTTTCAACTTCAGGCTCTGTGCATTAAGTCCCTGTTCATGATTTTTCATAACGGCAGGGTGTTTCGGAACAAATCTTTCTTTCCTTTCACACTAAACTGGCCTTTGAATCAAATCTCAGTCAATTCAGCTACCAGTCTTCTTTTCCTAATTACTCTAACAAAAGTGAATATATCTTGCATTGTTTAGATGTTCACAGACTATTGGTTTTTATTTAGAAAGGACTGAGGAATTTAAGTTTGACCAACTTTTTGTAGCTTTCTCCCAAAGCAGAAAGGGCCAGGCAGTTTCCAAAGTGACTATTTCCATGTGGATTGCTGGATGTTCTTCGTGTTTCACTGTTGCAGTCATAACTGTAGGGTGCTCCTGCCGGCAGGCAGCCCGAGGTCAGCCAGAATCCCAAAGTCTGGGTCCGGCCGCTGTATAGCTAGTATCCTGACGTCAGTACGCCTTGGTACATAGCCCTCAGCCGACGCCATCTTCTCCAGTCTTTCTTGCCGTGCGGTGGAAAGCAGCTCGCAAAACGTTGGTTGGCGATTTTCGAGCAGCATTCTTGGTTGTTGTCGGTCCGAAGTTGTTACTTCTCTTCTCAAAGCTAAGTACCCGCTAGAATCTTTTTCTTGTTCCTCCGATGTCAGAAAAAGTTAATAATTGTATAGCGTGGGAAACAAATACCTCATAAAGATTTCCACTCTTACTGTCTACCTTGCTTAGGCCCTGACCACACGCTTCTTGTTGTCGGTTCTGTGCCAGGTTCAACTCGCACTATCAAGCAGGTACGACTGGGCTTTAAATTATTTTGGCAGACGCTTCAATTACAGAATGTCGCCGGATACTACCGGAGTTCAAAAGAAGCGCAAAGATAAAGACAGGCCTCCGAGGTCCAAACAGGACTTGCAGCTGGAGCCAGCGTCCGGTTCGGCTGTCGCCAGTGAGGCGCTTTTGCAGCCCCTGTCGTCCGCTTTTGAACCGATGGCGATACGGACTCCCATGGGGAGCCATCAAGGCCCACTATTTTAACTGCTGCAGGACCTTCGGACGCCGCTCCTTCAGATGGGTCCGGAACCGCTGTGCAGGTACCGGCTTCTGAGGGGTTTTCAGGCCTACTCACATTACTATTTCAAAGGCAAAGACAAAGACTCCTTCTAAGTCTAAAGTTTCAGCTCAAGCTGCTTCTGAATCCACTCCCAAGACACAAAAACAATTATTGAGGATGGCTGAGGACTTGCTTACAATGATTAGGGGTTCTCACCCCCCTCCTGAGAAAAGGCCTCGACAGGATGTTACTCTGGATTCTTCTGACCAGGCCTCTGTCTCTTCTGTTTCTTCCTCTGATCAGGACTATTCCTTCCCCCTTATGAGGATTTGGATGCTGAGGAATCTTTGCCCTCGGCCTCTCCGCCTGAGGATTTTTCTTTTGGGGAAACCTTGCATGAGATGAGGGAACATTTTCATTGGGAAGGACAGGAATATTCTGCTTCCAAAAGAGGCTTAGAGAATTTCTTCTTCTTCCTCAGCATAGGCCTTTAGCTATCCCTCCTGTTTTGGACATTGTGGATGATGCTTTTTCTGAGGCTAATTTGAATCCTGATTCCATGCCTCCTGCTCCTTCTAAGCCTGATAGATTTTATAGGGTTCCTGACTCTCATTTATTTTTATTTAAAAATCCTTCTGCAGACCCCGAAACTATTTCTCAGGGTTCTAAGGCTGCTAAGGTTGCTACTTCTAAAAATCCTATTCCCTCTGAGAATGATTCTCGTGCTTTAGACAGGTGGGGCAAAAAGGTATATACTTCTGCTACCCTTTCTGTAAGGGCATTAAATTGCCAGTTTCATATGTTTAAATACCAGCAATTTCTTTTGTCTGTTTTAAAGCAAAAGCTTGCTTCCGTACCTGCTTGTGCAGAGGATAAGGAACTTCAGGATGTTTTGCATGCTACTGAACAGGTTAACAAGCATAGCTTACATTGTGGTTTTGATGCCTTGGATGCTTCCTGCAGGGCTGCTGCCTCTGGTACTGTGATTAGGAGACATGCCTGGCTTCGTGAACAAAGTTTGCCTGAACAGGTTAAGGCTAAGTTATTAGATGCCCCTGTTCAACATGATGTTCTTTTGGTTCTAAGGCTGAGGAAGTTATTAAAAAGATGGAAGAAAAGGCAAAGTTCATGCAGACTGTAAAAGATTTCTTGCAGGTTCAGCCTCCTAGATTTTCCAGGAATTGGCCCTCTAAAAATTGGTCCTTTCCCACGTCTGACAGGCCTCAAAGGGGAAGATATAGACGCTCCAGAGGTCGTGGTCAAGGCCAGACCTCGTACAGATCTAGACAATGGACTGCTTCTTCACCTAGAAGGGGAGAAGACAGATCCCAATCTCAAAGAAAACAAACTCAATGACTCTCTCGGTTGGGTTTCAGGACCTCTTTACCTGGACGCCCCTCGGAGGAAAACTGTCTCTTTTACAGGAATTTGACTCATATTACCCAGGACAAATGGGTATTGGATGTGATTTTAAAAGGTTACAAGTTCCACTTTCACACTTTGCCAAGGACTCACGGTTGGCCAGATCTGCCAAAACTTCAATGGTCAGAGGCCTTAACTCAAGTGGATGCTCTTCTGGCCATGAGAGCCATAGAGCCTGTTCCACTCTTGGAAATGGGAAAAGGATTTTATTCAAGGCTGTTTCTGGTTCCCAGAAAACAAAACTCTTGGAGACCTATTCTGGACCTTTCTGTGTTAAACACCTTTTTGTAAATTCCAAAGTTCAAGATGCTCACTCTGCAACAGTTACTTCCAATGCTCTCTCAGGACGCCTGGATGGTGACATTGGACTTAAAGGAAGCCTATTTGCATATCCCTATCAGACAAGAACACAGGAAATTCCTCAGGTTCAAGGCAGGTTTGAGGCACTTTCAATTCTCTGTTCTGCCCTTTGGTTTATCTACTGCGCCCAGAGTCTTCACCAAGTGCCTGGCAACAGTAGTGGCTTACTGCAGACTTCAGGGGATTCAGATTTACCCCTATTTGGACGACTGCCTTATTCAGGCAGACAGCAAAGATCTTCTGCTTCAACACCTAGACTTCGTTCAACGTCTTCTCCTCTTACTGGGATTCTCAGTGAACATAAAAAAGTCACATTTGATCCCTTCTCAACAAATGGTATTTTTGGGAGCCCTCTTAAACACAAACTTACAAAGGGCCTACCTCACTCCAGAAAAACAAACTCAGCTGGCTTCTACTTTCAACACCTTGGCAACTCTATCTCAGCTCACTGCAAGGAAATTCCTGCAGGCTCTGGGCTACATGGCTTCCTGCATTCTGTTGATTCCAAGCGCAAGGCTTCACATGAGAAAGCTTCAATGGTATCTGAAAAGTGTATGGTCACAGCATTATCACGATCTGGATATTCTGATTCCTCTGATCCCCTGCCTCCAGAAGGAGTTCCTCTGGTGGTCCAGGGCATGCATTTTGAAAAGGAAAACCTTTCCGTCTCCCTCAACCTACTCAAATCCTAACCACGGACCTCGGATTATGCTTGGGGAGCACATTTTCTAGACAATTGCCAGCAAGGAACCTGGACAAAGGACCATCTTCACTGGCACATCAATCTGAAGGAGATGTTGGCAGTTCAAAATGCCCTTTTGGCCTTCAAGCACCTTTTACAACCAGGGCCTCTGCTAATGCACAGACAACACCACGGTCATGTGGTACATCAACAAGCAGGGGATCTCATTCTTAGCCCCTTTGCAGACTGGCTATGAGTTTATGGGACACAGCTCTAAATTTGAATCTGCATCTCCAGGCTCAATTCATTCCAGGAAAACAAAATCTTTTAGCAGACAGCCTGAGCAGAAACATTTCAGATCCTCACGAATGGATGCTAGACACCAACTTGTTCAAAAGGATTACTGCAGTTTTGGGATGTCCCCAGATAGATCTGTTTGCATCCCATCTCAATCATCAGCTGCCTCGCTTTTGCACCAGGTCCTTCCACAAAACAGCATGGAGAGTGGATGCCCTGTCTTTCAGTTGGAGAAGTCTGTCTGCATATGCCTTCCCTCCTCTTCCTCTACTGCCTCGGGTACTACTGAAGATAAAGCAGGACAAGCCCAAGTTCCTCATCTTGATTGCTCCAAATTGGCCTCGACAGTTTTGGTATCCGACTCTAAAGCTCCTGTTCTCGGGCCTCCTTGGATTCTTCCACTGAACCCTTCGCTTCTGTCCCAGCATCAGGGTCAGTTACTACATTCCAACCTCAAGACCCTTTGCTTGGCAGCTTGGCTCTTCAAAGGAATTTGATTGCCTCTAGTCTTCCCAAACAAGTTTTGGATGTTCTTTTGGAAGCTAGATGGCCTAGCACTAGGAAATCTTATGCCTCTAAATGGAATAGGTTTTCTATTTGGATGCAGGACCGAGGTTCTGATCCTCAGGTTCCTGATCTCTCCTCTATTTTGCTTTACCTTTCGGAGCTTTTATCTAAGGGACTTTCATTTTCTTCCATTAAGATTCATGCTTCTGCTATCTCTCATTTCAGTTCTGATCCTCCTGTTTGTTCACATCCTTTGGTGAAGCAGTTCTTGAGGGGGCTAAGAATTAGCGGCCTCCAAGGACCCTCCGTCCCTGCCTGGGATCTTAATTATGTTTTAGAAAAACTTACTTTGCCTCCTTTTGAGCCTGCTGCATCTTCAGATATTAAGTTTCTATCTTGGAAGACTGTTCTTTTGTTAGCTTTGACCTCTGCCAGAAGGGTCTCAGAGTTGCAAGCTCTTATGGCTGTGGAACCTTACCTTATTTTCCATCAGGACAGAGTATCCTTGAGGACCAATCCTACTTTCATGCCTAAGGTGATTTCGAAAGTGGCCTTGAATCAGACAATTCACCTTCCTACTTTCTTTCCAAATCCTCAAAATAAAGGGAAAGGATTTTGCATTCATTGGATGTGCACAGACAGTTAAGATTTTACTTGGACAAGACTAAGGATTTCAGACAGTCTAACCAACTGTTTGTTTCCTTTGCCTCCAGTTCACTTGGAAAACCTATTTCTAAACAAACCATTTCCAAATGGATTGCTTATGGGATCAGATTTTGTTACACTCATCATGGTAAACAGTTTCCTGGAACCATTAGAAGTCATTCTACTAGAGCAGCTGCTACTTCTACAGCTTTTCTCAGAGGAGTACCTACCAAGGATATCTTGGAAGCTGCCACTTGGAGTTCAGTGCATACTTTTCCAAGCACTACAATCTCCCTTTGTTTTCTAAGTCTAGGGCAGGCTTTGCCTCTGCTGTCTTGCAGGGCATTCTTGCCTCCCCTTCTTCTATCTAAAGCCTCCTCCCTCTCTACACTGCTTTGGGATTCCACCCTACAGTTATGACTGCAACAGTGAAACACGAAGAACATAGTACAGTTGTGTACACCTACCATAAATGTAGATGTTCGAGTGTCTTCACTGTTGCAGTCGCCGTTTCCCTCCCTCCTATGCCGTCTCTCTCTTTTTTGTGGTGTATTTGTGTTTCCTTGTTGGATTCATTTTTGATTTATTGGGGTATTCTGACATCTAGGGCAAGAAAGGCTGGAGAAGATGGCGTCGGCTGAGGGCTATGTACCAAGGCGTACTGACGTCAGGATACTAGCTTATACAGCCGACGCCGGACCCAGACTTTGGGATTCTGGCCGACCTCGGGCTGCCTGCCGGCAGGAGCACCCTACAGTTATGACTGCAACAGTGAAGACACTCGAACATCTACATTTATGGTAGGTGTACACAACTGTACTTTGTGTTTTGTGCATTTATGCTAGTCAGAATTTAGAGCTATCCAGACAAATTAAGGCCCACTCCACTAGGTCTGTTGCTGCATCGTTGGCCTTCTTGGCCAGACTTTCCCTTGATGAGATCTATGCTGCTGCGACTTGGTCTAATCCACATACTTCCATTTTGCACTACAAACAGAACTTGGTATCTAGGAACAGGACCTCCTTTGGTTCCTCTGTGCTCTGACATATCTTTCCTTGAGGCCTCCCAGGGTTCATAGTAGCTGGAGACTCTGACCTAGCTGTGATGAATAATGACACTTATAACATCAGATAAAGAGTTGTGTACTTACCATAACTTGGCATCTGTGCTTTCCAGTGCCATTCATCACATTCCTGCCCTCTTTCTCCCTTCCTTCGGGGGGGGGGGGTCTGGTGAGGTTGAAGTTGCTTGCATCTGGCTGGAAGTTTTTGACTTCTGTTGCAGATGTTTGTTTCTGCATTTTATCTAAATTACCAAACTTGATCTGAGGAGTTAGAAGGTAGCATGGGATTATGGGAAGGGGAGGACCTTGAGCTCTGGATCTATCTGAGAAGTTGCCGGCTTGGATCCGAGGTCAGATCCTAGACCCATCTGTGATGAGTAATGACACTGGATAGCATAGATGCCAAGTTATGGTAAGTACATAACTCTCTTTCCCCCACATTCCTACTGAAAGAAGGAAAAGTTATGTGCTATGCTAATTAGAGGTCCACTTTTTTAGCTGGATGCTCCTACTTTCAAGAGATTTTGTTTCTATTTTCAAACTCTGCAGGTTGAGGTATGCCTGGAAGCATAAACACATCTGTTGAATGCTGTGTGCTATTATTTCTGTAGCTTGGCTGAGTCTTACCTGTGTTTTCCTATATCTCAGTCTCTCTGTAGTCAGTGGGATGGCTTCCTATTGAAATGTCAACAAGCCAAAAAACAGACAAACTGAAAATCCAGACAAGAGCAAATCTCGAAAATCGTTCTTCTCCTCAAAACTTTTTTGCAGGATGGGTAAACTCCCCCTGCACTCCCCATGTGGGGCCAAGCCCACCATACCTCTCAAACTTATATATATACCAACTCCAAGATTGCCATACCTTGGAGAAAAGGGAATATTTGTAGAAATGGCATCTCAGACATAGTACATGTATGTCCGATCTTTCGGCCATTCAGTTTCTGCATTTTGGACTCACTTTAGTGGGTTACAACATTTCAGATGGATACTTGTTGAGACAGTTACCATATTTAACATTAAAGAACATAGGCCTTCAAACAGTCACCTACATTATTAGCTCATAAGCAAAATCACCAAGAAGGATGGCTTTTTTTTTTTTTGTCTGTGGCCAGTTATCTTTGGCAGTACTTAAAATGCTAGTATTACATCCTGATTTTGAGAGGGGAAATTTAAGGCCTTCATGCCATCCAGTGTTTGGCATTGATGCATGCAGCCAAGGGTGTGTATTAGGGGACTCGCCTCTTAAACTCAAAAAAGGAGCAGGAAAGGCACAAAGTAACCAAGTTTGGCTGCAAACCAAAGCCTAGGCTTGACCCCACTTCCCACTTTACTGCAGTTTTGACATCTGTTTCCTTACCCACAGTGATGGCATTTTAGTGAAACTTCTGCTTCCTGTTAGCCATTTATAGAGAGCTGCAAGATTAATTAGTGAGGCAGACTGCTTGTTGCTCTGATCAAAATGTTGGGAAGCTGCCACAGTACCTTCCTGCCTACAAAAGTAGGAGGATGCTCCACAGGGGGATATAAGGGTCAGCACTTCACATCCCCTTGGTGCATCTGGTTCTGAACTTGGGACTGTGGAAATAGATTCCTTTCACTTCTCCTAAGGGCATGAAATACATGCTGCTGGTGAAGGTTGAACTAATCCCATGTAATCCTTCCAGTGCTGTCAGCCTTCTCTATCCACACATACTTCAGTATCTTATTTAGCAGATGTGAAAGTGCTATTAGTTTAGTATGATGTCTGCATTATACTTTGCCCAAGCTTCTCTTACCCTGGCATGTGCTGCCCACCAAAGGTTAGCTGGCATAATTTCACTTGCTCATTCAAACCATGCTTTTGCCCATGTGACCACACCACCACCATCCACAGGAAGTTGGTAGTGTTTAATCATCACATAGTGTCTGGGAAAGTCTTTTTATGACTGTTTATCTTTTGATGAATAAGGACAGTCAGAGTCCCCATTTTGTAAGTGGACAGAGACAGTAAGTCATACTCAACTGCTAGCTTGCTCTGAAGGCACTTCCTTTGAAAATTCACATTAGCAGTGTCTTTCTTTACCTGTTCTTCCCCTCTAAAACAGGTGAATGTCTTTCTGGAGGAGGAAGAAAATATGTCTGTGCAAGTGTAAGGCATTTACCAAAATAAGTAGTTGAACTGAAGTCGCTGTAACAGTAAATCATAACATTTTGATTTTTCCACACTCTATACTACAGTTGTTTTTTTCCAAGTAGAAGCTGTTTGAAAAAATGAGTTTGGTAGTGTGAGACTGACTTGTATATCATACACTTTTTTTTTTTTTGTCTCTGAGTATGTAAACTCCTCAGAAAAGTGTGGTTGCGGTAGGCAAGTTCAGTTGCTTCCCAGCTAGTTATACTATAATATAAGTAGTGCATAGAGTAAAGACTTTGTGACTCTGCACAAAGGATTGCTTAGTAATGTCTGTAATGGACGCATTTATCCATATATTGAAAAATATTGTAGTCTACTACTAACATACACAGCAGTAAAGATGTTTTCTCTGGAGGGATATTGTCATTCTTTGCTAGTCCTTTCAGCTGCAGCCACTAGGTACATCGTCTTGACATTTTTGCATGGCTTCAGTTCGCAGGATTTTACAAGTGGTTTTTGGAAGTTTTGACTTTGTTTTTGGTCTTGTCATCTGCCAATTTTTCTAGTTAGCAGTTCATCGCTAGGCATGCCTAATGATGACAGTTTTTAGTCACTGTTTTCTGGGGCTCACAGTTGTTTAAGTTGGTTTCATATCTCTACTAGATCAACCATTTTTTTTTACTTATTTTTCGTTAAGTTCATTAAAGTTGTGATAGTCCTTCACTGCTAGTTGGCTTAGTCTTTTGATAACTAGATTAGCATGAGAAGTGGATCAAACAATCATATTTTTCCACCACAAGCATATTCAGCTGTTTTGATATTTTCTCTCTTTTGGATATCTATCTTCATGACTATATGGAGTCCACCATGGACAGTTCAGATGATAATGTTTTGCTGCATGACATATGCAGATGCTGTTTCAATCATTTTTGTAATTTGTTTTGAAATTTATGATTTTAGGCATTTTTATTACCAGTATCTTTGGAGTTTAGATGAGGCACTTGAGTTAAGATCAGTGTCTGCTGCCATTTTTTCAAATTGTAGTGTGCTTATCTTGTTCATTCACCCTTTTCCTTTTCTCATGCAGATGTTAATGATTGTGTGCATAATGAACTTGGTGTAATTATTAATTACAGGATATAGTAATAAGTTCTGTCACTGTGTTGCCTATGTATTTTTATTGTCTTGAGAAGCTGCTTGTTTCTGTTTTACACAATGACCTGGACAATTATCTTTGTCATAGTATTGCATAACGGCCATATTGCATTGCAACTAAATCTGATTTTGGTATAATTTAATGTGATTGTGATGCTGTTTTAATGATACTTTAATTTATTTTATTTATATTTAAAATATTATTACTTTATTTTACTTTGCAGTACTGCGGTGGTGGTGCTGCAGTAGCATTGTCGCCTCACAGTAAGACGTTGTTCTGTTCGATTCTCAGCTAGAGCGTCTTCTATGTGGAGACGTGCATGAATGGGCGTACCTTCGTTGAAGGTTGTGCGTCAGAGCCGGCAACTCGGCACGTAAAAATCTACTGCCAATCGTTAATGGACCGGAGTTCCGCTGTGACGACCCCTAACTGGGGAAAGCCGAAAGACACATTACTTTATTTTACTTGGCATTATGTATACTATTTTAGAGCATGTTTTATTGTCTATAATTATTTTACATTCTTGTTCTTTATTTTCCTTATCTATCTCAAGTTTCATTTTTTGTGACATGCCTTAGTCTTTAAACACTGTAATGAACCTGAACTTAACAGTTCTACCAGCAAGAAAATAGCAGTCATAGTAAAGTGAATAAGAAAAATGACAATCATTTTCTATCAGAATAGTTAGGCTTTGCAGCATTGTAAATAGGGTAATATTAATGCTTTAAAAGTTCACTAACTGGAAGAAGTGGCAGGGTTGCTTTACTGTTACAGTGACTTTTCCTTGAAAGTCTGCAGTTACACAAGTCTTCTATGACCGAACTGGTATCAGATTTAACTACTAGCATGTAGACAGTGGGCAGAATGACCAGCATCCTGTTTATAATACTTTGTCAGCCAACAAATTAACATAAAGGATATATTTTGTACATGCTCATGTGATATAAACATAACTGTGAATTGTGCTAATGAACATTATTTTATAAAGTAAAATGTCATGTTGTAATTTAACTATACTAGACAAGATTACTGCAAAAGATTTAGACTCCTATCTTAGTGTTGTGTGTAATGATACTTTATTAAAATAGCATCTATGGTCAATACTAATGATGCTCCCTAGTGAAGTTATCTCAAGAGAGACATGATTTCCTTAGAATATGCTATTGTGTTCAGTAAAGACAAAGAAAACATGCTAATTCCAAGGGCCTCTATTAGCCTCAGTTTATGACCAACATACTTATTTCATTAAGGAAATGGGAGCCATAGTAGACCTACATTGGTGTGTATGGCCAACATACATCCATATTTTACAGTAAGGAAACAGATGACCTTCATTGGTACCATAGTTGCTTGTGTGGAAGAAATTTCGCTTTGGATGCCAGGAAGTTGTAGATATGGTGGATATTTATATTTGTTTTTGTGCCATTTCAGTTTTAGGATATAGTTACCATGAAGAAACAAAATTGTGACCATGAAGAAGACACTTTGTTCAGTTAACATTGGCTCAGAAAACTATACAGTAAAGGGTATAAACCTTAAATGCTAATGGGCTAATTGGTGATTGTCATGTCATGATGTACACAGAAATTTCATGGAACTGTGATTGTGCAGTCTAACCTCTTGGCATTTAAATATAAAAGGTGCTGGAGAGTGGATCAATTTGTCAATACTGAAGAAACATATATGCATAAGTGAGGAAATAGATTTCCTGTCAAGTTTCTGTGTTTGGAAGTACAATAATATAATTGCAAGTGAAACATGGCTCGTCTGCATCTTTCTGGAATATTTGCACTGGAGGAGAATTTGGCTGAAAACTGCAAACTTTGGATCCTGAAATTTTATTCATTCTTCAATATAATTGGCTTAACTGAAAAGCCTGAAACTGTTCATTGTGCAATATTCATGCGTAAAAGTTTGAACTGATTTATACTTGTGTACTTTTCTCAATGAAAGAAAGATCAAAATATTAGTACTTGAATATAATTCATTAATTATTGAAAGACAGGAAAGAATTTTACATTTAATAGACATTTGTTTTTTCTTACATGAAGAGCCGCAGAGACTAATAAACATTACTGACCTGAAGTATAAGGCCAGAGTCTTTAAATTTGCTGAACTGAATTACTCTGTAATGAGGGACAGAATAATTTTTGTTAAAAGAAATGAAATAAGGGGCAAGCTTTTGAAATAAACTGACCTACCCTTGTCAATAGTTGTGGCTGCATACAGAGAAAATTGATGCAACTTGTGTACAGCTAAAATAGTTGCCTTTCTGATCACAACACTTTCATCATTTAAGTCAAGTAAATAGGCAAAAATGGGAATAATGGCAAGATGTATTGTGAAAGCCTTGGCCAAAAAAAAGCTGTGCATGACTTTGATATGGAGGGAGGTCCTTGCGTCACTATAATCAAAAGTAGGTCTGGCCATAAGCACAACAGAAAATGTTTGACACTTAGTAATTCTTACAGAATCTGTATTAGAAAAGAGCACTTCTGTAAAAATGTGTGTATGTAAAAATAAAGGTACTCAGAAGAATAAGTGTGTTTTTGAGAAGAAAGATGAAAGTGAAAATCATCTGAAGACATGAAACATGGGTATAAAACTGTTGGAAAGAAGTTCTGAGAATTAATTGATGAAGTATAATTTAAATTAGGTAATGCTAAGATATTTTAAAACTCTGTATTTATTTGGCAGTGAAAAGAGAACTGTGTGCATATTATGAACCTTTTCTGGCCTCAGTAAGGGAATATTCAAGGCAAAAATTGTCAGCACAAAAGTTATTTTTCAGATAATTACACTTAATTCTCTTAATGTTTTAGATAATGTGGCTTGTGGAAAGCTAGGAATAGTGAAAGGAATTCACAGAATGAAAACCGAGATTGCTTGTGTTCAGTGTTATTTATACCTGCAGAAACATTTCAGATACAGTGCATAGCCATAAGTGATATCCTGCTTGACTATGCTCGCTTATTTACAAGTTTAGCAAGCTTGCCAGGAGGCAGTCACTTACTAATAAAGGTCTGATGGATTGTCAGGGATTCATGTTCCTAACAAAGTACAAACTGATGAAATGATATAAAATATTTGCTTTTATATTGTTTTTATGATCTGAATAGAATGATTGAGAGGACACTACTCTTAGCACTGTTGTTGGCTCCTTGTATGCAGCCTGCACAAAGCCTACCAATGTTTCTGGGAATTTGACACATCACAGGACTGTCCAAATCAACTTTTCAGCAGTCTGCTACTTCAACTGTAACCTAATTGATGCAAGCCAGAATTAACGGCAAATAGAGATATTTCAACAAAGCACCAAATTGTGTGGGTTTAAAAAGCCTTTGGGAGGGTACAGATGCATTATACTTTTGTTCAGTATTTCATCAGCATAGGAGGCATGCCAAAGGACTGCTTTTTTCCATGTAATTGAAGGCTTGGCCACTCTGACTTACACCAAGGACCTGTGCTAATGGTGGGAGGGATCTATGTGCACATATTAGCCTGCTGTAAAACCCAGAAGCTTTGGTTCACTAACCTACTGTTTGGCTGACTTCCATCTGCCAAGCTTGGGTTAGCTGAGATAGCTCTCTTGAGCCAAAGCTGGACATAAAACCAATCAACTTGCCAAACAGGAACTTAGGGGTCCTATACTCAGCATAGTTACACTGACAGGATGGAGGTTGAAAGTAGATGACATGATGGTAAGAACATGGTTAAAACAGTCTACATATCCAGGAGACAAAATGGAAGGGCAATGCAGTAATGCCACTTTGGGATCTAGAATCTTCTACTCTGGAGAAGGGCAGACTAGAAATGGTATGCGAATTGCAGTGAGGGAGTCTCTTCAGAAGACTGTTGGGAATGTCATCAGAACTTGTAACAGACACGACAGTCATACTCCAGTGTAAAGATAACAAGGCTGTAATTATAATCTCAGCCAATACTCTACAGCAGGCTTTGATAATGAGAAAAAGTGCATTCAGGCAGTAGTTGCAGAACCTACTAGATAAAGCAGGTCATCATGAGTTGGTAGTGATAATGGGCAGGTAGGATGTATATATCAAAATAGACAACAGGATATGAGGACTACCTGTGTCCATGTGGCTGGGGCAACAGGAGTAAAAAAAGAGGCCATTCTAGACTTCTGGCAAGTGACTTGATGGTGTCCAATACGTGGTTCAGAAAGAGAGAGAGTTACAGGATCTCATACATGAGTAGCCAACATGCAACTCAGGTAGACTCCTCCTAATATGGAAAGGGCACTGGGGTAGAATCAGTGATTGTAAAGTCATCCCCAGTGAAACTGTTGGCCCACATCATATAACCATTGGTTACCAAAGGTATCTGAAAGCAGTGGGTATTGAATGCTCTAAGACCAACAGAGATTAAGCTGAAGACCTGGGAAACCACAAGAGTTCAATGAAAAACTCTGAGCTCTGACATCTCGGGGAGAAGAGAAAATAGGTGGAGAGAAATGTCTGTGCCTCATAACAGCATTTGAGGGGAATGTAGAATAGATATGCATCCAGGCCAGGTACAGAAATAGGGTACATAATGGAAGCTGGCAGTGAAATGTAGGAGTCCAGAAAGTCACCAAAAGAAGGGATGAATGCAGGAAAAATTAGGAGATAAAAGATGGACCGGACTAAAAAGAAATGGTTGGTTAACAAAGAAGCTAAAAGAACAGATGCAATACTGAAGAACAGGGCATAAGAGGCACTCCTATCAGCTTCTGAAAAGTGACTCTGTAGGTGGAACAAAGAAATACTATTAGGTTGCAAAGTAAAGACAGAAAGATAAGATGGTCATCCGACACCCTTTGTAAGGAATGCCAGAAACAACCTGATCATCACTTCACAGGACATCAAAGACTGATGGAAGGAGTACTTCCAGCAGATTCTGAATGAAAAAAAATCCCACAAAAGCTGTATTGCCCCAGATACAGCCTATAATGAAAGAATAAAAGGAGCCCACACGAAGTAAAAACAGCACAATGGAAAATTGGGTTATTTAAACCAGCAGGCTCAGGTGAGATTGAGGCAGATATGATTACGATGTTGGGTGAGTTAAAGGAGAAATGGCTACTGAGATTATTTGTAGCAGCATTGAGAAAGAGGTATATCTCAGATGACTGTACATTAGCACTAGTATGCTTATTTGACAATGTACAAGAATAAAGGGAGCATTAACTATGGCCAATCTAGAAGTATTGAACTCCTGTCACAGTACACGAAAGCTCTGGAGAGGTTAATTGATAAATGAATATGCAGAGTAGTAGAAAGTAAAATGTGAGATGAGCAGGTTGTATTCAGATCAGGATGTAGCACAACCACCCACTATTTGCATTGAGACATATAGTTGAGGAGGAGCTACAGATGAGGGCAGAGACCAACTAGGCATTCCTAAACTTGGAGAAAATATATATCAAAGTGCCAAGAAAGTTGATTTGGGCAGTCCTGTAATGATTCAAAGTCCCAGAAACATTGGTAGAATTTGTGCAGACTATGAACAAGGAGGCAACAACACAAGTATGATCAGTGTTCGGCCTTAAAATGGTTCCCAGTGGGGAGTGGGTGTGCATCAGGTTTCATTTCCGAGCTTAATGCTGTTCATACTGGTGATAGACTATATATCATCAAACAGGTAGGATGGGACTTATCAGTAAAGTTGCTGTAGGGATATGGTGTGACACTACAGGCAGACTGTGAGCAAGAATTTCAGAAAAGGATAGGGGAGTAGAATGCAAACCTTAAAGGCACATGTGATGAAACTGAGTATGGATAAGATTGTATAGGCAACAAATTGGGGAGAATAAGAAGTTAAGAGCTGAGATAGAAGGGGAAGTAGTAGAACAGGACAACGGGTTTGGGTATCTTGGGGGGGTGGTAGGGGATGGTAATGGAGAAGGGAAGTCTGAATGAAGAGATAGAAGCTAGAATCAGAGGAGCTGCACAGAGTGCTAGGGCTAATGTACGACAGATGAATGCCAAAAAAGCAGAAATGTAAAATACAGAAAAAGTGGGGAGATCAGTACTACTGTATGCTACAGAAACCTGGACTGTGAGGGCAGAGCAGTTGAAGAAACTATAGAGGCAGCGATAAGAACCTATGATGGGTGGTAGGATGCACACTGTGGGACAGAAGAAGAAATTAGGACATCCGAGCAGAAGTCCCGTACACTTTGGGACAGTAGAAGAAATTAGGGCAATAGAGCAGAAGCCCAAGGAGCTCTAATTGCAGAGAAGGTCAAAGAACAGATTATAGTGGTTGATGCACATGTGCAGGAAAGCAGTAAACAATCTGGTGAAGATGATTTGGGACAGACAGGAAGAATACAAGAGGAAACAACGGCATCCAGCAAAGAGAGGGATGGATTTATGAGAGGAGAGCCAAAGAAGGCAGGAACATGGCATTGAATTGAGAGACGTAGTTGACAGTTGATGTGACACCTTAACTCCATGTAGAAAATGGAAGTGGGGAGGGATTGATGATGAAGGCTTGGAATGTGCTGTAAACAAAACTAAGTATGGTGCCAGTCACAAGAGGAGTGTGACAAAAGATGAGTACAGCTGCTAGATGTATTAAGACAGCATAAATTACAAGTCCCCTCAGGACAGAGGATAATAAAGTTAATTTTTAATTGAACAGTTTTCTCAGATATAGCTATGACTTCATACTGAGGAAGAATCAGAGTAAAGTTTTGAGTGATGCAGGGTTTAAGTACTCTGAAGCTAGTTACTGGTGATCTGAAATTAAGATATGAAATAAGTGAGTTGTGTTACAAGTAGATGACAGTATAGGAACTGTGATTTTGCAAAAGAGTATACAAGCCGCTCATTTGTCAAGAAGTATTTATAGATGCCTATATATATATATATATATATATATATATATATATATATATATATCTTAGCAGTAGTCCATTAAAGCTAGCTGTGAAAACAAGATTGCAGCAGATACTAAAGATAATCACAAGGCTTTCTATGGTTATGTCAAGAATCTCCAAAGCAATATGCATGTTTGCTCCAACCTACTGCACAATGGTACCTCTTGTACTGAGCCAACAGATATTGGCAGTATACTGGCCGACAGTTTCAGTGCCAACTTCACCCCCTCTCCCCCCTCAAAGAACCTATCACAGTACCAAAAGAATGCCAGACTCTCAGTATTACTGCTGCACAGGGTAAAACTGCACAGTTCAAGGCCAAGAATACAGCTTCCATGGGACCCAGCAATATCACTGGCTGTGTTCTACATGAACTACAAAATGAACTGGCACCACACCTATATACCCTGTTCAATCATAGCCTCACCTCAGGCTTTGTCCCTACCAAATGGTGCAATGCTACAGTCATCCCTCTCCAGAAAGGGGAGCGACTACAGACACTGGGAACTATCACCCCATTAGCCTGACAAGCCTGATGTGTAAGGCTATGGACCTAATAAATACGGATGGAATCTCCGAACACTGGATCCCACACAATTTGGCTTTGTGAATGGTAGATTATGACTGCTCAACCTGGTCAGTCACCAGAGTTGTGGATGAGGGCAAAGTAGTTCATACAGCCTTCCTCAATCTGGCCAAAACTTTTGATACCATTTCCCACTCTGGAATCATAGATAGACTCACTAAAGTAGGCATCAACCCCTGCATCACTAGGTGGGTGGCAAACTGGCTCACAGATGGAACCCACAGTGTGACAGTAGCAGACTCCAAGCCAGACTGCCGACCAGTCACGAGTGGAGTCCCACAGGGATTGGTCCTGTGTCCTGCCCTGTTTGATATCTACTTCTATGCTAAGTTTGCAGACGATTGCAAGCTGGGAGCCATTATTAACTCCCCAAGTGATTGACATCCTACAGAAAGGCATCACCGAGATCAATGATTGGTGTCAAAACCATGTCCTTAAACTCGATGCCAAAAAATGCATCACCCCTCTTTAGAAAAAAACTCTGTTCCCATGATTTACCACATTGATGGCAGTCCACTGAACACTGAAGGTGTTATAAGAGATCTGGGAACAGGTTGATAGCAGCCTCTCCTTTGACCATCACATAGCCACTGTGGTCAAAGTCCTTCTATGTGGCACATCTCATTACTAAGGGTTTCACATCCAGGAAGAAGGAGGTCATCATCTCTCTCTACTCCTCCCTCTTAAAACCAATCATTGAGTACAATGCCTCATTTGGAATGTACCTCACCAGACACCTGCAACAACTGAAGAGACCACAAAAGTACCTCACAAAGAGGATCCTGCCTTAAACACATGTCCTATACAGACAGACAAAAAACTCCAGCTATTCTCTGTCTCATATCGCCTACTTGGAGGCAGTCTCTGCTTGACTTACAAAGCCCATGTCTGACCCAACCCTGTTAGATATGCTACATCTAAAAAAAATCCCATTCCCCTCTCACCACATGCTCCAGAGACCTCAACCTCATTACCTCAATTAACAGAACATGCTGGAGGGACAGGTTCTTAACCCAGAGACTGCCCATGCTCTGGAATAGACTTCCAATATATGTCAAGCAGAGCAGCTCACCGGCCCTCTTCAAGAGAAATCTTGATGAATGGATGGGAAATAGAAAATTCATCCCAGGGATCACTTCACTGGCTCTGCTCGATAGAGGCACTGGACACTAACATTGGACAGCACTATGCTAGGGCAGTCTTATGGGCTAGGCTTGTAAAGGCTGTAGGGCCATTAGCCGAGTACACGCCTATGAATGTGGATGAGAAATTGTATCGTACCTTTCAACCCGGAATCATAAAAAAATCTGGACAAAAGCCCATGAGAAATGGGTACAACTAGGCAAAAATCTGAACACTGATAAACATAAAATTTGCATACATAATTATGTAAACCCTACCCATTCCAGTGGAATTGTGGGATACCAACTTTTAAATGCAAACTGAAGAACAGACAAAATATTAAACAATAACAGAACTATAGTGTTTTATTTACATTAATTTATGAACTTGTATCAAACTTTGAACTTGTGTAAAACTAGTTTTCTTTTATAAAAATAAATTCCTTCTGCTACACTAACATTAAATAACACAAAATATAACCAGAACAAAACTGTTTTATTTACCTTAACATCTGAATTGTTTATATTAACATTCTGAACTTGTATAAAACTTTGAAATTGTATAAAACTAAAATACAATTTTCTGTTATAAAAATAAAATTAACTACTGGGAACTTCCATGCAGCTTGGGCAAATGTTATCTGCTGAGTGTTCCTAATGCCTACAGTAACAGTCCCATCAGTGACACAGAATGGACACCTTCTTCTCAGATATATACCATAAGGTCCACTCACATGTCGGAGAATACTCAGAAATACAGGCAAATTCAAACCAAGCCAAAATCAAACTCAAACCTCAAAGACATAATGTACATATAAATTTTACAAACATTATGAATTCATTAGTCTGAACTAGCAGTCCTATTGTTTAAATGATAAACAGAGGTGGTGTGAAAATTAATTGTCGACACAACTTTACAAAATGAAGTTGGCTGTACAAAGAAAAGAAAAGCCAAGGTTGTAGAAGTAAACATGAAAAAAAGTTTAAGCTGGTCTTGTGGTTCCACCATTCCTATGATTATCTCCTGATATTTCAGTGTTATGCACCACTAGACAACAACAAATAACACAATTTTGTACTGCTCTACTTGTCTATATCATTCTATATTGCTACATAAAAAATATTTTTTTTGCAGATTTCAACTTTTGCAACTTTACTTGGCACCAGGTTTAGTTTCAGTCAGTAACAGCATGAGAATTCTCCCTTTTTTTGTTTATGTTGAGCCATATGATATCAAATGCTCTGCCAGGTCTCAGGGTATGCCATGTGGACAGCAAGACTGCAGCCTGGGTTACTCATTTAAAGATGTTGACCAGATTCAATAAATAGGATCTGTGTTTGACAAAACCAAACTATTGTGGGCTAGCCTGCTGAAATCTTGTCAGGAGCTAGATTTGGAGTTGGCTACTTTTACAGTGTGGGTTCTGTCAGTAAGCTAGTTGGCAACCCATTGAGTGATGTAGGGATTAATGCCCAGCTTAGTAAGTCTATCTATGATTCCAGAGTGGGGGATGGTGTCAAAGGCCTTGCCAATGTCCAGATAGGCTGTGTGGACCGCTTTACCCTCGTCCACGGCTCTGGAGACTGATTCGAAGAAGTCAGTCAGGTTCAGGAGACAAGATTGGCCCTTCACCAGCCCAAACCGGGTGGGGTCCAGTGTTTGAAGGTTGCCAATGTCTTTGTTTATAAGTTCCATGATAATACATCTTTTCAGATCCGGCTCGTCCGACTGATGGGGCAGTAGTTCCTGCGATCCAAGGTGGATCCCCCTTGTGGAGTGGGATAACTGTAGCTGTGCACCACTCAGTGGGCACGAAACCTGAGGTGTTTCATTTTAGAAACAAGATACCACAGTGCAGTAATCACTGGCCATTTTGAACTTTAACATCACCTTTACAACAATTACACTTTCTCTTGTTAGAGATACATGGCCTACACAGGTTTATTTCCATGATGCAGCAGCTAACCCAATTCTTCCATGACTTTAGAGTCATCATCCATTCTATCGCGTTACAAACCTGAGATGGGTAAAACTATATGAAATTAAATTGAAATATTAAATATCCTGATGTAATATCACTAATATTTGCAGGAAACTGTTGTAACCCAACTGAAACACACTACTGTCATAAAAAAAAAATCCTTTGAGACTTCACAGTGCCTTTGGAAAACAATATCTCAGTAAGAAACATCTTCCTCTAGGCTCCAGAAAAGGTGATGATAACCATAAATACCATCAGCCTTTCCTACTGCTGTCCCCTAGTCAGAAAAGTGGGTGGAAGTATGAGGGTCCCCCCTCACAGCAATTTGCACTTTAGCTCCACCTACCTTGTCTTCAGGTTGAATGAAAGAAGAAATAACAAAGGTTAAGGTTTTACCTCGCTACCAGATTCTCTGATGAGGTGCATTCTGCATGTATTTTGCAGTTTTGTTACGTTCACTTTCCTCTTGTATCTCAACTGGCCAGAATGTCCTTGCTTTTGCCTCACATTTTTGTCACGTCAGTCACATTTCTTATAAGTCACTGAAGATTACAAGCATACTTTAATAACAGACAATAGGGTTTGATTCTTTATTTCTCAAAAAATGCAAGCTGATATAACATCTTTTCTATTACCTTTTTAAGTTAATTAAGCATTTCAAACTTTCCCTGATTTTTACCCCCACCCATTTTTAACTTTGTCCAGAGTTCTTTAGCAAAGAAGTTGAGAGGTATATATTCCCCTACAGAAAAACTAAAGATCCCCCATAGTCCTGCGATAAAATGGTGTCCTGTACAGAATTGATTACTCTGCCTTAAACTCATGGAGTGCCAGGACCTATGACTTCGATTACCCAAATAACTGGAAAAAAAATCAACAAATGAAATGGACAACACTAACCTGAAAATCACCTTTTCATCTCCATTATTAAATGCAGCAACCCAACATCACAACTCCTTATGCTCCTCTAATTCCTCTTCTTTAAATACAGAACACCTATCCCATAGCACACTGCTGATCACAAGACTAGAATATTAAAGGAGTAATGCACAACATTTAGATGCTTTAAAAAGCAACAATCAGTGGCTTTGTGACTCAGAGTAACACAAGCATTTTAACCTAATATATTTATACAAAGCAAATGTATTTAAACGTCTGTAGACCTGCAATACTATGAATGCCCCCTCATTTTGCAGCTCTCACCTGCAATTCTGCAATACCAGTTATAACTAAAGGACTGAGAGTTTTGAGTCAATGACTGTTCCATTTTATTTATTTATTTATTTTTATTATTAATTCTTACCTGTAGGAGCCAGAGGAGGAAGACAAGCCGCTGGAGAGAAATTTTCTTATCCTGATTCCCGACTGCTGTGTGTGTACTGTTCCTGTCCCTCCTGATCCTCCTGGGTGTGGGTCACTGGGGTCTGAGATGGGAATTAGATTCCTGGAGTTGCAGACAGCAGACACTGGTGGGACAGCTCCAGGACTCCAGATTGTACACAGCCTGAACTTGCACTGCAGCACTTCTCACTTGCTCCTTCTTGGCTTCCTTGGCAGCCACTGCCAGAAGCAGAATGCAGGCAGAAGTTTTAAGTAAAGTTACTTACTGTTGCAGTTGTCACATTTGGGTTCTCTCTGCCAGGCTAGCCCTTGGCTGGTCCGAATACCAGAGACTTATTTCTGCGTCGGTTGCTGTTGCTTGAGGACTGACGTCAGGTCATCAGCAGTATGAGGTAAGGCAGCCAATGCCATTACATCAGTCTTTCTTGCCATGGAGCCCAAAGCAGAAGCAGTTCACATGAGTGCTGGTCGGCCGCTACCTGAGTTTCATCTACCGAATTGAAGTTGAAGTCTTCTAAAGCTAAGTACCCCATTGGGAATCCTTTTTTCTTGCACTAACCGATGTCAGAAAAAGTTAATAATTGTCTCGCCTGGGGAAAACAAATAACACACCAGGACTTCCACTCTTACTGCATAACTTGTTTAGGCCCAGACCACGATGTCCCTCGTCGTTGCTTCTGCTTTGTTCAATGCCAGAATTATCCATCATCGGGCCCTTATTGTAGCCAGATATTTTTGCTTACAGTCCTCGAATTCCAGTATGGCTTCGGTAAGCCGTCCGACAGCAGATCTTCCAAAAAAACATAAAGATAGACAGAGACAAGGCCGCACAGGTCCAAACCTACTGATGATGCTTCCATTAAGCTAGTAGTTCTCTGGTACTCAGTGAGGTGCTTTCGCAGCCCCTGATGCCCGCTTCTGTTGATTTGCAGGCCGCTACCAAGACCCTTTCGGAGTCCGGTATGCCGCAAAACTCTTCTTTGACTAAGGATCCTGCGGTAGTCTCAACCTTGGATGGGTCTGGAGTCGCTGAGCAGGCACTGGCTTCTGAGGAAGGATTTCGCATTACTGATTTTCAGTACAAACCGACATCTTCTTTCACGACTACCGTTCTTTCTAAAACTACCAAGATGTTCATCGTGTTACCCTGCTGCAGTCATCACACTTGGGGGTTATCCTGTCATCAGGCGGTCCCGCAGTCGGCCGGAATTCCAAAGTCTTGGTCCGGCGTCTGTTACTGTCGCCTCTTCCCTGACTTCAGTGCGCCAGGGGTATATATATTGCAACCGACGCCATTTTCTCCAGTCTTTCTTGCCGCGCGGTGCCCAAAGCAGAAGCAGTTCGCAAGTGCCAATCTGCTGACTCCTGAGATTTTCTAATTCGAATTTCAGACCAAAGTCTTTTATAAAGCTAAGTACCCCGTTGGGGAAACTTTTCTTGCCTCAGACCGATGTCAGAAAAAGTTAACAATTGTATTTCTTGTGGGTAGCAAATACCTCATAAGGATTTTCATTCTTATTGCATACCTTGCCTAGGCCCAGACCACGACATCACTTCTTGTCGGTTTTGTGCTAGGTTTAATAAGCGTACTATTAAAAGACGCTTTGATTTTGCACGACACTACTTCGATAGGAATTTTAACTACACCATGCCATCGGAGCAACCGACTACCGGTGTACACAAAAAACGCAGGTATAAGGACAGACAGCCCAGGCCTAAGCCAGATTCCGAGGCCTCGGCCTATCCGGTCTCCAGTCCTCAGTGAGGCTCCGACGCAGCCCCTGACTACCGCAGATCTGGAACCTGAGATGCTACGGAAATTTTGATGGAATGTACCAGGCCGACGCAGCCTTTTACTTCAGGCCCTTCCGACGACTTTGCTACAAAAGATGTCGGTACTACAGAAACGCCATTGGTTTCTGAAGGCATTTTCAGACCGACTCTCACCATTAAAACGTTTTCTAAGTCTAAGACTCCTAAATCTAAAAGGACTGCACTTCAGTCTCCTGTTCAAGGCCCCATGCCTAAGAAACAGATGCTCAAAATGGCTGAAGATTTGATTTCTTTAATCAGGGGTTCCAGCCCCATCCTGACAAAAGGCCTAGACAAGAGGAAGATTATGCATCCTCTGAGCAGATGTCCATTTCTTCAGACTCCTCTGAGGACCAAGACTACTCTTTCTCTCCTTATGAAGACTCTGATGCTGAGGACTCCATTCCCTCAGCTTCTCCTCCTGAAGTCTACTCCTTTGGGGAAACTTTACACACTATGAGGGAACATTTTCACTGGCAAGGTCAGGACTACTCTGATTCAAAGAAAAGGCTCAGAGAATTTCTTTTACTCCCCCAACACAGACCACTTGCCATCCCACCAGTTTTGGACATTGTGGATGATGCCTATTTAGAATCCAGTTTCAACCCAGACTCTCTACCTCCTGCTCCGGCTAAGCCAGACAGATACTATAGAGTGCCTGATTCCCACAAATTTCTTTACAAAAGACCTGTAGCTGACCCAGAGACTATCTCACAGGGTCCCAAGGGGGCTAAGGCTTCTATGGCTAAAAACCCAGTACCTTCCGAGAGGGATTCCAGAGCACTAGACAGGTGGGGGAAAAAGGTTTACACCTCAGCCACACTAGCTATAAGGGCACTGAATTGTCAATTTCACATGCCTAAGTATCAGCAATTTCTAATCTCTCAGTTAAAGCAAAGAATAACCTCTCTCCCTCAGCAATCTGAGTTGAAAGAAGTACAGGATCTGTTGCACGCCACTGAGCAGGTGGGCAAACATACCTTACAATGTGGGTTTGATTCTTTGGAGGCCTCCTGCAGAGCAGCTGTCACTGGGTCTGTTATACGTAGGCATGCTTGGTTAAAGGAACAAACTCTGCCTGATTATGTTAAAGCAAAAGTACTAGTTGCTCCCTTACAGCATGATGTTCTTTTTGGAGTTAAAGCAGAAGATGTTTTAAAAAAATGGAAGATCAGGCAAAATCTATGCAGACAGTCAAAGATTTCCTACAAGTACAACCCCCCTCGCTTCAGAAGAAACTGGCCAACAAAAAATTGGTCCTTTCCAGCCACTGACGGACCACAGAGGGGTAAATACAGACGCCCAAGAGGCAGAGGACAACCACAAGCCCAGTATAAACCTCGCCAGTGGGGCTCTACAACACAGAAGGGAGGAGAAGACAGGTCTCAAACCACCAGAAGGCAAACTCAATGACTTGCACCTCATCTGGGCAAGCACTACTCTCTTGGCAGCCCCTTTGGGGGGAAAACTCGCACATTGTCACAAAGGACAAATGGGTCCTAGACATAATTTTACGAGGATACAGATTCCACTTTCACACCTTGCCAATGAAAAGAGGAATGCCAAACCTGCCACAAAATCAATGGGCAGAGGCACAAAAGCAAATTACAGCTCTCATGAACAATGAGAGCCATTCAACTGGTACCTACTTGAGAGCAAGGCCAAAGTTTTTATTCAAGACTCTTTCTAGTGCCCAGAAAGGAGAATGCCTGTAGACCAATTCTGGACCTTTCAATTCTAAACACTTACAAGTATCCAAATTCAAGATGCTAACACTACAGCAGCTACTTCCCATGTTGGGCAAGGAAGCATGGCTAGTTACGTTGGACCTCAAGGAGGCATACCTGCATGTCCCTATCAGACAAAGTTGCAGAAGATACCTCCATTTCATTGCAGGTTTAACCCATTACCAATTCTCTGCACTGCCCTTTGGCTTATCTACTGTGCCCAGAGTTTTCACAAAATGCCTGGCACCAGTAATTGCATTCTGCAGACAGAGGAATTAAAATATATCCATACCTGGACGACTGCCTCATCCAAGCAGAAAACAGACATTCTCTTACATCATCTGGCCTTTATAAAACATCTACTAAACTGCCTGGGGTACACAGTAAATGAAAAGAAGTCAAAACTAGTACCCTCACAAAAAATGACATTCCTGGGTGCCAGCTTGAATACAATGGCCCAGAAGGCTTATCTTATGCCAGACAAGCAACTACAACTGACTCAATATTTCAAGACAATGGCAACAAAGACCCAATTAACTGCAAGAAAAATTCTGCAGGCTTTGGGCTTCATGGCATCTTGCATACTAATACCATTTGCAAAGCTGCATATGAGGAAATTACAGTGGTACCTAAAAAGCGTATGGTCTCAACACAGCCACAGCTTGGACACAATGATATCTCTCATTCCCTGCCTACAACAGGAATTTCTATGGTGGTCACAGGCATGTCACCTCAACAAGGGTCAGCCTTTCACCTTGTCCCCAGCCAGGCAAACTATCACAACAGATGCTTCAGACTACACCTGGGGGGTACACATGGCAGGGCAAATGCATTCAAGGCTTATGGACTGCAGATAAAAGAAATCTGCACATAAATCTAAACGAGATGCTAGCTGTACAGAAAGCTCTGACAGCTTTCAAGGATCTATTACATCCAGGACAACTTGCAATAAAGACGGACAACACCACAGTAATGTGGTACATAAACAAGGGGGTACACATTCTTACCCGCTATGCAGGCAAGCAATGACCATATGGGACACAGATCTGGCCTACCAAGTCCAGTTACAAGCTCAATTCCTGCCAGGACAGAAGAACACATTGGCAGACGACCTCAGCAGAAACATCAAGGATCCCCATGAGTGGAAACTAGATCCACAAATATTTGCAATGATAACTCAAAAATGGGGCCTTCCAGACAGACCTGTTCGCCAGTCCTCAAAACTATCAACTGACAAAATTTTGTACAAGGACATTTCACCATCAAGCTTGGAAAGTGGACTCTCTCTCTTTCAGTTGGAAAAACCTGACAGTGTATGCCTTCCCTCCATTGCCTCTCCTCACAAAGGTTCTTTTAAATGTCAAAAAGGAGAGACCACGACTGATTCTCATAGCCCCAGACTGGCCACGCCAGCACTGGTATCTGCTATTGAAAAATATGACCCACAGCCCACCATGGATATTGCCTCAAGTCCCCCATTTGCTCACACAACAAAACAATCAGATTCTTCACAGCCAGCTCAAAACTTTAAATCTGGCTGCATGGCAAATCCTCTAAGCGTCCAACCAGCACCTGTTTCACAAGCAGTTCTGGATGTTATTCTGGAAGCCAGGAGGCCAAGCACCAGGAAGGCTTATTCGGACAAATGGAAAAGGTTTTGTGCCTGGAACCAAGATAAAGGCCAAGACACAAATCAGCCTCACATGCCTCACATTCTACAGTATTTAACTGAGATGTTGCACAAATTACTTTCTTTTTCCTCAATTAAAATCCATGCATCTGAAGTCACCGAGATTTCACTTTGTGTGGTGAACTCCAGGATCGGATCCGAACCGCATGGTTTACCAGCTATGGATCCCTATGGATCATCTATTTCCCTCACCTTCAGCTACCAGTCAAGCCCTCAATCCCTCCCTTCTTCACCTCTGTAGATGGTCACTACATTTGTGTTCAGGTTCTCTTTCGGCGTTCCTATATTACTTTTGGCTCTTTAATTTTGTATGTTTTTTTAAAATCAATTTGTGTTGTTTTTGGTTAAATGCCTGTTTTTTTTAGAGTTTTAAACTAAATTTTATTACTTTTTAGTGTTTACTTTTTAAAGTTTATCCTGTTGGAGTGTGTTTGTGTTTGGGCTTGTTTTTGTTTTGTGTTTTGGTTTTTTTAGTTTGTTTTAGCTTGTTTGTTTTAGTTTTTGTTTGTTTTGAGTGTTGCCAGCGTGTTTAAATGTGCAGCGGCTTCCTTCAGCTGAAGACGTTCTGGTGTTAGATTGGCCTGGGTCAGGAACACACCACATCTGGATGTTGCAGGGTTCAAGGGTTCATTTTGTCTTGGACCTGAGGTCCTCCCTTTAGGCTGGGGGGGGGTCGCTTGGCTCCTCTCCTGCTCGCCTCCTCCCCCCTACCACGGCCTCCCTCTTCTTCTCCTCCTCCTGGGAGGTAACCTCCTGGGAGGAGACGAGGGGAGGGAGGCTGAAGAAGAAGAGGGAAGAAGGAAGGAAAGCGGCGAGGCAGCACTCTGTTTCCCGGGTGCGTCAGCCTGACTCCGGCTCGCCCCCCCCTCCTCTTTGTCTCCCTCCTCCCCGTTGTCCTTCCTCCGCTCCCTGCCTCCAGTCTGTGAGAGACCCGTCACGAGGAGGAGAGACCCGACCCAGGATCAACCCTCGGAGGAGGCCCTGCACCTGCCCCATCACCTGATGAATCATGATTCGGACCCAACTGACGCTGATGTCCATCGGATTTTGCCAGTCCAGCCAGGCTGCCTCCCCTTGGGAGCTTTGTTTCTCCCCCTTTCTCCTCCCAACCCCTGCCCTTTGACCGGCCTGAGCGGACCCCGGGAGTGGGTTACCGAGATTAGGGCTGTGGTTGAGCTGCCGGTAGGTCGCTGATTCCGCCCGTACCTCGGAGCCTGCGATCCGACCTCCGGATCTCGGATCCTTGGCACCGGGGGCCGTGGTCGAGCCGCTCCGGCTTCACGTCCTTCGCACCGCCCCGGCCGGCATCGAAGGCGGTCCCGCGCCGGCTCCAGTCTCGATCTTGGGTTTTGGTCGGATCTTCGGATCTTTTTGGTCGGTGGGCCCCTCCTTTGATGTAGTGGCCCGAGTCCTTGTTGAGGGTCTGACCCCTGGCACCCCCTCCCAGCGCCCGCCCGCCCCCATCCCTCTGCAGTGGGTCAGGCTTCCACCATCCGCCCCTTGGGACAGCCCGCCCTGTGCCCTGTATGTTCTACTGGTGAGTTGCCCCAGAGAGTGTTCCCTGACAGCCCCCAGGATGTTCCCCCGCGGCATTGCAAAGCAAGGCCGAAGCCCTTGTCTCTCTCACGGATTGAGGAAGGGGAAGAGGGGAAGTTGGTCACCCTGTCAGAGGGAGAGATCACTTGGAGACATCATGGAAATGCTTATGTGAGGGGGGGTCCCCCTCCTCCTCCTCGTCTTGTCCGTTCTTGATTTGAAGGCATTTGAAGTCCCTTGGGTGTGTCCCTTCCTTGTCCCCCCCTGGTGGACAGTATTACCACCAGGCGGAAGGAACCGACACCGTGGACACCGTGAATCCCAAGCCCCCCGGATCCCGATCCTCCTCGTCCACCTGCCGTATTGATTGGGTGATGGGGGCCTGATGCATGTTGACGGCGGGGGCCCACCAATTGGGAACTTGCACCCGAACAACACCATATTCAATCAGACAACATGTCGGGTATCAACAATATTCCAGGAACTAGAGGAACTAGATCTTACCCGAGTTTCGTCTAGCTATGAATAACGGGCACTCACCAAACGCTTACAGCAACGCACATTCTCTCAACGGGTCATCCATCCTGACAAGTCAAGCCTAGTCTGAACAAGCCCCTCACGTAGTGGTCTGTCAATACTCAAGGAACGCATAATCGCATCGGGTGGGAACTTCTTCTATCTTTTTTTTTCCTCCTCCACCACCACCCAGTGGGTTTTTTTGATACTCTCCAGGAGGTTCAGAGGTTCCCCAAGCGCTTTATCACCCGGCCCTGTCCCGGTATCTGTGGCTGCTCCCCCCACTCAAGTTCTTATGAAAGCTCTCCTCTGCCAGAGCCTCCAGAAGGTGTTTTCTTTCTGCTCCTCGACAGATCTGCCTCTCTTTGATCTGTCTCTGTCTCCTAAATCCTTGGGATTCTAGATCCCCATTCGGATCTGATATCTCATCCATCCTGCTCATCTCCTCACCTCCGCTGGGTTCTCTGACAACCTTGCTCCTCCCAGTCCATCCTTTGATCAGGACCTGTATTTTGCCCTGTTAAGGCGATCCTGACCACCCCCTGAGCAGGAGCTTCAATTGGAAGGTCTACCTAGCAGCTGTGAAAACGGTTTTTCTTTGCTCCCCAGCGCCCCCTTCAAGGCCCTTCACCCCCCTCCCCTCCCTTTTGGATTTTCTTTCCCTCTTTAATAGCCAAACGCGGGACTTAGTCTCTTCAAACTCAGTTCAACTTGGCTCCGTCATTCCGCAACTCTCCCTGCCCTTCAAGCGTCATTTAAAATCGCCCCTTTGTCCGTTCTTTCCCTTTTAGGAAACACATTTCCAACACTTGCCAGGCCTCAGAGGGTTCCTCCCTAAGTTCGCTCCTCTGCGCACTCTTCCGCTCTCCAACCTCCCTCGGGTCAGAATTCAAATTTCCGGCTCAAGACTGCCCCCTAGTAGCCATTACTTCTGAAAAACTTCGCCCAGAGGAGGACAGGAATCCTCCTTGGGCGGGCAGAGAGTCCTTACTTGGTCTTTCATCAACCTCTCTCCTGGGCAGCCACTTCTTCAACCAGCAGGTCCCAGTACTGCTAATAATGAAGCAAAGTACCTCCATTTTTCTTCCCTTAAATATGAACCTCTTTTATAAATAGGAAAATGTGCTAGAATATAAGCTTCACCATCCCATTCGTTTAACCAGGTCAGATTTTATCTCAACAGGACCACTGGTCATAGGCAATCCAAAAGTTGTTCATTTGAAGGCCATAATTCTAAAGTCTCTCTCAGTGGTCTCTGTCTTTCTACTCATCTTCTTCTTCAAGCTTATCGAGCGGGGACCTGGATGAGAGTGCCTTTCTCTTCAACCGCTGGCAGTTTCAGCCTCCTTTCCGAATGGTACAGTGGAATCCTGATATTTTTCTGGGAGAAAACGCACACTGGGGCTTCATACCACTTTTATTTACGTACCTTTTTGGATCTAGGGTCTAGGGTAGAGCATCATCCGCTGCTGGGAGAATATCCTTCCATGATGGTCATCAAGATTCAGGTAGTCAGACTCAGGGAGCGATTATTCACAGAAGTATTAACAGTGAGTGGTCAGCCCACCTGAGTACTTCAGGGGTGCAGTAGTTGCTTTCCCTACTCTTATTTGCTGGCTCACCAACCCCCCCTCCTCCTTCCTCCCTCAGTTTGTGCTGGTACAGTATTCTGCATATTTTTTTTTTTCAGGTTTTTTCCTTTGCTTTGAAAAAAATGAGGTCATGAGGGTAGAGCAGGCATGGGGGGAGTTGAGGGAGGAGCAGCATACATGGACTTCATGCTTCCTTCCCGGCCAGGTTAAATATCTATTAACATACAGGTTGCCATTCTGACAAACAAAATACACCTACTCAGATGGAACGTTATGGTGAGTACATAACTTCTAATTCGGCTATTTCAGCTCACTACAACACGGATCCACCTTTATTTTCACATCCTCTTCTAAGGCAGTTCCTCAGAGGGGCAAAAAACATTAGACCACCTAGGAGAGCTCCTGCACCAACATGGGACCTCAATTTTGTTCTGGAAAAACTAACGCTACCTCCCTTTGAACCAGCTTTCTCTGCAGATCTACAGTTCCTATCATGGAAGACTGCCCTGCTCCTAGCAATAACTTCAGCTAGAAGAGTCTCAGAGCTACAAGCACTAATGGCAGTGGAACCTTTCCTCATTTTTCATCAAGACAGAGTTTCTCTATGAACTAATCCTTCCTTTATGCCTAAGGTGGTTTCCAGTGTAGCTTTAAATCAAACCATTCACTTTCTCACCTTCTTTCCCCAATCCACAGAACAAAGGTGAGAGACTCCTGCATTCCCTGGACATTCACAGGCAGCTTCTTTACTATTTGGACAAAACTAAGGCTTTCAGAAAATCTGACCAGCTCTTTGTATCCTATGCTACAGCTTCTCAAGGGAAGGCTATTTCAAAGCAAACCATTTCTAAATGGATAGGTCATTGCATATGTTTCTGCTATACACATCATGGGAAACCAGTTCCTGCTACCATTAGATCCCACTCTACCAGGGCTACAGCTACCTCTACAGCCTTTCTCAGGGGGGTTCCAACCAAGGAAATTTTAGAAGCTGCAACTTGGAGTTCAGTACACACCTTTACCAAACACTATCACTTACCTCTTTACTCAAAGTCTAGGGCGGGCTTTGCCACTGCAGTTCTGCAGGGCCTTATAGCCTCCACTAACCCTCTATGATACCTCCCCCCTACCTTAGCTTTGGGATTCAACCCAAGTGTGATGACTGCAGCAGGGTAACATGAACATAGTACAGTTTTGTACCTACCATAAATGTAGATGTTCGAGTGTTCACCCTGCTGCAGTCCAGGTTACCCCCCCTCCATTCCCTCTGATCTACTGGCTAAATCTCTTCTATGCCTTACTGATGTATTTGCTTATAGCTGAAGGGATTTTGGGTTTGTGCTGTGGTTACTCCTTTTGGTATTAATTTCTGACCACCTTTTTGGGGGCACCTGACATCTGGGGCAAGAAAAACTGAAGAAAATAGCGTCTGTTGCAATATTTATACCCCTGGCGCACTGACATCAGGGAAGAGGTGACAGCAACTGACGCTGGACCAAGACTTTGGAAGTCCGGCTGACTGCGGGACTGCCTGATGACAGGATAACCCCCAAGTGTGATGACTGCAGCAGGGTGAACACTCGAACATCTACATTTATGGTAGGTACAAAACTGTACTTTTCTCAGGCCCAGGGTACAAACCACACCCGAGAAACTGACGACCCACTTTAAGGCACCTGCTACCTTGCCTCAGTCTCAAATGTTTAAAATGGTGGAAGACTTTATCATGCTGATCAGGGAAAGCCAAGCTACCCCTCCCAAAAGAAAAGAGATCTCCCCTGTAGTTTTGTCTGAACAAGACTTGAATTAATCTGATGCATCTAAATATGAAGACATGCAACCCCTCTCCACTTATGAGGATTCTGATGCAGATTTCATTCCTTCAGCCTCTTCCCCAGAGGATTTCTCCTTTGGGGAAACCCTGCATACCTTAAGGGAGCATTTCCAATGGGATAGTCAGGACTACCCACAGTCTAAAAAGAGACTCAGGAAATTCCTAGATCTTCCACAACACAGACCATTGGCCACCCCCCCAGCCCTGGAGAATGTTTTCCTCGAATCCAGCTTGACTCCTGATACCCTTCCTCCTGCTTCCAGAAAACCAGATAGGTACTATAGAGTCTTTGACTCACACAAATATCTTTTTAAAAATCCTACAGCTGACCCTGAGGTCATTTCTCAAGGGCCAAAAGAGATTAAAGCTACCTCTACTAAGAATCCCATCCCCTCAGACAGGGATTCCCGAGCATTTGGACAGATGAGGTAAAAAAGTGCGCACCTCAGCTGCTCTTCCTAAACTGTCAGTTCCATATGCTGAAATTTCAGCAACATACCTTGGAACTCCTTAAACAAAAAATGGCTTCCTTTCCTGCTTGGCAGAATCTAAAGAGTTACAAGAGTTAATGCATTCTGCAAGTCAAGTAACTAAACACACATTGCACTGTGGTTTTGATGCCCAAGAAGCTTCTTGCAGGGCACCAGTCACTGGATCTGTCATTAGAAGGCATGCATGGCTTAAGGAACAGCCCCTGCCAGACCATGCCAAATCTAAATTGCTGGATGCCCACTTGCACAAAGATAATTTATTTGACACTAAGGCAGAAGAGTTCTTAAAGATTGAAGAAAAAGCAAAATCTGTGCAAACAGTTAAGGATTTCTAGTAGGTCCAACCTGCTAGGTTCAGCAGGCATTTTCCCTCCAAACACTGGTCCTTTCCTGTTCCCAGTAAACCGTCCCAGCCTAGGCCCCGTGGAAGCAGACCCCCCCCCAGACAGCAGCCCCAGGGAATGCAGAGATGTTCATGTTTCACTGTTGCAGTCATCACACTTGGGTTATCTGCCTGCAGGTAGCTGTCAGTCGGCCCAAATACCAGAGTCTTGGGATTTCTGCTTCGGATGCTGTTACCTCTTCCATGAAGTCAGGTCATCAGGGGTATAAAACATGCAGCCGACGCCATTAAATCAGGCCCAGAGTTCGCACTACGCCTAGGAAACCAATGACCAAAGCACATTCTCAAGTCCTCATGCCTCAGAAACAAATGCTTAGAATGGCTGAAGACCTTATTACTTAAATTAGGGGAAGCCAGCCTCCCCCCTCTAAAAGACAAAGAATTGATTTTCCTTCTGATTCTACAGACCATGAGTCTGATGACTCTGACTCCTCTGATTACCAGGACATACCCTTATCCACCTATGAGGATTCAGATGCAGAGGACTCCATTCCCCCTGCCTTCTCTCCAGAGGACTTTTCTTTCAGTGAAACCTTGTATACCCTAAGAGAGAATTTCCGCTGGGAATCCCAAAACTACCCTCTGTCCAAAAAGAGGCTCGGAGAATTTTTACACTTGCCTCAGCACAGGCCCCTAGCTATACCCCCTGTCCTGGATATTGTAGATGTCTTCATGGAATCAAGTCTTAACCCTGATACTTTCCCTCCAGCTCCGAGAAAACCTGACTGGTACTACAGAGTACCTGACTCACAAATTTCTCTTTAAAAATCCTACTTCGGATCCAGAGACCATTTCCCAGGGACCTAAATGTATTAAGGCTACCACAGCCAAAAACCCTACCCCCTTCGTACAGGGGTTCTAGGGCATTAGACATATGGGGTAAGAAGGTATATACCTCTGCAGCTCTTGCCATCAGGGTTTTAAATTGCCAGTTTCACATGTTGAAGTACCAGCAGTATATTATGGAACAAATTAAACAAAAAAAATGTTGATTTCTGATTGTGCAGAAAATAAAGATTTACAGGAGTTAATGCATTGTACTGCGGTGGGGGTGCTGCGGTAGCATTGTCGCCTCACAGTTAGACGTTGCCCATTTGATTCTCAGAGCATCTTCTGTGTGGCAACATGCGTGAATGGGCGTTCCTTCGTTGAAGGTTGTACGTTAGGCCCAGAAAGCCAGCAAGTAAAAATCTACTGCCAATCATTAGCAGACCGGAGTTCCACTGTGGCGACCCCTAACCGGGAAAAAGCCGAAAGACACAGACAAGAGTTAATGCATTGTGCAAACCAAGTTGGTAAACGTACTTTGCAGTGTGGTTTTGATGCCTTAGAAGCATCTTACAGGGCTGCAGCCACTGGGTCTGTTCTGAGAAGGCATGCTTGGCTGAAGGAACAAATCTTGCCAGACCATATCAAAGCAAAATTACTAGATGCTCCATTAAAACAACAATGTTTGGCACAAAAGCAGAAGTAGTTGTTAAAAAGATCGAGGAAAAATCTAAGTCTATGCAAATTGTTAAAGATTTCTTACAGGTACAGCCACCTAGATTAAGTGGGCATTGGCCTTCAAAAAACTGATCCTTTCCAGTCCCTCCCAGGCCTTTTCAGTCCACACCCAGGGGCAACAGACCACAAAGACGACAGCTCAGGGTATGCACAGATCTAAACAATGGGGTGCTCCCACCTCAAAAACAGGGAGAGGTAAGCCACCCTCTTATGGAAAAAGTTCACAATGACTTGTCCTTCATCCTTCCCAGCCATGCCCAAGTACTTGCACCCCTAGGAGGAAAACTTGCCCTGCATGCAAAAAACTGGGAATACATTACCCAGGACCAATGGGTCTTAAACATTGTATCCCAGGGATACAGATTCTACTTCCACTCACTGCCATCCCCAAGCGGATTGCCAGACCTTCCTCCAAACCAGTGGGCAGAGGCCCAAAAGCAAGTACTTTCTCTTCTCAGTATCAGGGCTATTCAACCTGTTCCAACAGAGCAAAGGGGACAGGGTTTCTACTCCAGACTGTTTCTGGTGCCCAGAAAAGAGAACTCTTGGCACCCAATTCTGGATCTGTCAATTCTCAACACCTTCCTGGTGGTACAGAAGTTCAAAATGCTACACTCGGCTGTTTCCTGTGCTAGCTAAGGACTCCAGGCTGGTCACCCTAGACTTGAAAGAAGCTTATCTGCACTTCCTCATAAGGGAATATTGCAGGAAATATCTATGTTTCAGGGCAGGATCTATGCACTATCAGTTCTCTGCACTTCCCTTTGGCTTATCTACTGCACCCAGGGTATTCACAAAGTGCCTGGCTCCAGCCATTGCATACTGCAGGCAGAGAAACATTCAAATGTACCCATAATTGGACGATTTCCTGATTCAACTGGACAGTCAGGAATTGCTACTTTAGCACATTTGTAAAGAGACTCCTAACTTCCCTGGGTTATACTATCAATGAAAAGAAATCACATCTGGTACCCACCCAAAAAATTTATTCCTGGGAGCAAGCTTGAGCACAACCTCCCAGATAGCATTCCTCACTCCAGAAAAGCAGATTTTTCTGACAAATTACTTCAAACTACTGGCCACACAAACCCAGCTATCTGCAAGAAAAATACTGGAAGCCCTAGGTTTCATGGCCTCATGCATTCTCCTAATATCATATGCAAGACTGCATATGAGGAAACATCAGTGGTACTTAAAAAGTCTCTAGTGTCAACTTTCTCAGGACCTGGAAACTGATTCCTATTATTCCTTGCCTAAGGACAGAGTTCCTTTGGTGGGCAGAGGCCTGCCACCACAACAAGGGACTCCCTTTCACTCAACCCCCCGCCGCCCAAACCCTGACAACAGACTCATCAGACTATGTAAGGGGGGCTCACATGGCAGGCAAATGCATTCAAGACAAATGGGGCACAGGACAAATGCGCCTGCATATCAATCAAAAAGAAATGTTAGCTGTACAGAATGCACTGACAGCCTTCAAATACCTTATCCTTCCAGGACAACTCTTGATAAAGACATACAACACCACAGTTATGTGGTACAAAAACAAGCAGGGGGGAACTCATTCCTACCCACTCTGCAGGTTATCCATGGCTCTCTGGAACACAACCTTGAGCAACCAAGTGCACCTGCAAGCTCAATTCCTGCCAGGCAAACAGAATTCACTGGCAGATGACTTAAGGAGAAATTTGGTCACACGTGAGTGGAAACTGAAACCCAACTCATTCAAGCTTCTAATCCACAGGTGGGGGACACCAGAGGTGGACCTCTTTGCTTCTCCCCAAAACCATCAATTGAGCAAACTTTGCACCAGACCTCCCCACAGCCAAGCATGGAAAGTGGATGCCCTATCCTTTACATGGGAAAATCTCTTAATTTATGCCTTTCCCCCTCTGCCCCTCCTCTTGAAGGTACTACTCAAGATCAAAAAAGGCAGGCCAAGGGCAATCCTTATTGCACCAGACTGGCCACGCCAGCACTGGTACCCACTTTTATGCAGTCTGACAACAGTGCCACCCTGGCACCTGCATCAGACCCCCTCTTTGCTGTCCCAGCAGGAAGGCCAGATTTTGCATCCTCAGCTGCAAACCCTGAACCTAGCAGCCTGGCTTATTTCCTGAATACATCACCAGCAACCCTCTTGAGGCCAGGAGGCCTAGTACTATGAAATCCTATTCAGAAAAGTGGAAAAGATACTGTTCTTGGAGCCAGTTTCAGGGAAAGGACACAGCCGTGCCCACCTTACCTCAAATCCTAGATTATCAAGCAGAGCTGCTCCACAAAGGCCTATCCTTCTCATCAGTTAAGACTCATGCCTCTGCCATCTCAGCTCATTACAATACTGAGCCACCCCTCTTCTCTCACCCTCTGGTCAAACAGTTCTTGAGAGGAACTACAACAAAGCTTGTCAATGCTCACACCACAATTCCAGTGGAAAAATCGATTCAAATAATCCAAACCAAATTTTCAAATGAAAAATAATGCTGAACGCCAATGAACGAAAAATGTTTATTAAGCCAAACAACTCTGTGTAGCTTTTCGTCGGCGCTCTGCACCACCTTCCTCAGAACTTTAAATCTCGCACCCCTACAGTAACGTACTTTAATATGTTAAAACCAGAACATGTGATCAACACGCCCCCAACTAGCAACTCATAAAGGCACTTCGCCCTAAAAAACTTAGCTTAAATGACAACATTTTAAATGAATTTAAATTATTTAAGTTCAATAAAATTGCAACTAAAATGTACAGACATTATTAGTTCATCTATACTATTATAGCCGACCAACAAATAAATAAATAAATATATATATATATATGTGTGTGTGTGTAACGGCTATCAAAGACATCGTTAATAACAATTAAAAAAAGCAACCATAAGAATCATGTCAGAAACAATAAAAACACATTACAACCATGCCTTCATTTAAATGGAATTTCAACCTATTAAGTGTGAGCTACCAGAACCCAAAACAATTAACCTGGTGAAAATATGGATACTAATACCTCATACTCCTTGGACGAGGTAAACCCTCCCTCTCCAAACTTCTTAATTTAAGAACACTGTTTATAGATAACATGCTGTTATGGCCAGGGTAGTGGTAAGCTTCCAATTTTAGCTGCCACATCAGTTCCTTGAACTCCAATTTCAAGGATTCAGGATCCCCTGTTTTCCGAACTTAATTGGTCTATCACCATAAAGGTAAACTCGTGTTCAGGGTTTTCCTTGCTGTGCTTCACAAAGGCATTTTCCATCTTCTCTTTCTTCATGGCATACAAATGTTCATACATGCATTCATGTAGTTTCCTGTCCGTCTTGCCTATATAAAATACAGGACAAGACGAGCATTTAGCCAGATAGACCACTTGGTTGCTTGCACAATTATATCTCCCCTTAATCAGGTACTTATTATCCCTGATCATGAAAAATGTGCCTGCTTTGACAAATCTGCAATATTTGCACATATTACATTTATACATCCCAGATCTAGAAGGTATACTTTTGACTTTCATTTCCAAGATGTTTTTAATGTTAGGACCTCTCCTAAAAGTCACTTTAGGGTCGGACCCTAACTTGGAAATCCCTGTGATATCAGCCGGCAACAAGCACCAGTTCTTCTTAATGATTGACACTCTCTCTCTGGCATCCAAGCTGAAGGAGGTGATAAAACTACAATGATACGTGCCACTAGTATGGTTGGCCCGAGTATAAATAGAAGTCTCTGACTTGGGATAACCCAGGATAGGTTGAAAGTAACCATTTTCCCTCTTGGTTCGTACTTCAATACACAGATCTACAATGAGGTCCTCTGGGTATCCTCTACACAAGAAAAGGTTTGAAATGAACTGGCACTCTTCCTGGAAGTCACTCTCCCTTGATACCATTCTGGCCGCCCTGACCAGTTGGCCCTTCACTATCGATCTCTTCTGGTGGGCAGGATGGTCACTATTAAAATGTAAATAGGAGTTGGAGAAAGTAGGCTTCCGATGAATTCTGCCTAAAAAAACAACTCTGAGATCTATCCTTAAATAGTTCCACATCCAAATAAGCTATCCTTTCTGTTGCAAAATGTGAAGTGAATTTAAAAAATTTAGTTGACCTGTTGAAGCTTTCAACCAAAAGTTTTGCCACTGCTTGATCGCCCTTAAGGATGATAAAAATATCGTCCAAAAAGTGAGTATATAATATAGCCTTTTCTTGGATAATGGTGTTAAAAAAACAAATTCCTTCTCCCAATGGGCCATCACCAGATTAGCCACACTGGCCCCACATGGCAACCCCATCGGTACTCCTATCAGTTGGTGATACCATCGGTTATTGAATGAAAAAAGTTACAAGTTAAAATGATATCCAAAAGCTCTCTGACCATCGAAATCTCTTGTAGAGGTGCTTGTTTAGAGGTCACGACCAATTGGATCCATTCAACTGCCACGTCATGAGGGATAGAGGAATACAAATCAATAACATTGATGGTTAAGAAGTGACTATCTGCACTATAGGGGGTTGAACCGGCCTTCGCCAAGAATAACCAAGAATCTCTGGAAATATGTGGTTCACAAACTACATATTTCTTGAGGATAAAATCCACAACTTTGGCCGCTGCATAAGTTAATACTATCTTTGGCGCTTACCAGTTGGCACATGGGGGGGGGGGGTCCTGAATATTCTTGTGAATCTTTGGATTGCCAAACAGCACTGGTATTCTTGGTTTTAGGGAGGAAATGAAATTAAACACTTCCAGGTCAATCATCCCACTGATAAACATGTCCTCATAATAAGAATGGACTCGGGCCATATTGACATTTAGCTCATTTCTAGATACTTCTCGATAAGTTTTGGAAGCTAAAATAGCTGATATCCTATTGTTATAGTCTTCTATTTCCATAGCAACCAAACCACCTCCCTTGTTTGGCTGCAGGAGTCTAACTGAAGAACAACAAAAGACATCTAACAAGTCCCTTTCCTCCTTGGTGATGTTGAAATGAGCTGAACGCTTCAACTTTAATAAAAAACGAATATCCAAATCACACAATTGTTCAAAAACTCCCAAGGAGGGGTGCAAAGGGGGATTGTACGTACTAGGTATATGAAAAGGTTTTATTGGATTTGACTGGTCCCCCAACAAAAGGGATAAATTTAGCTTCCTCACGAAAAGCTTCAAGTCCAGAATAGATCTTGCACCACAGGCCCTCCTAGATGGAACAAAAGAAAGACCTTTGGCCAGGAAATCGACCAATAGCTGTGGAAAAACAAAATGGGAATAATTGAAAATTTTAAAATCCATCTCCGTATTGAAAATTACTTCATATGAGGGGTGCTCTGGAGATGGACATTCATTATCGTTCCCAATTAATTTCTCCTGGTCTTGTACCTGTTTCTGGTCCTCCGATTCGATGACTGTTGTGGAGAATGAGGCTTGGTCCTGAAAATTTGCCCCTTCAGTTTCAGGTGTTTGATTGGCTTGATTAGCTTGGGAAACTGAACAGTCTCTCCTCCTGTTCAAGTTTTCTTGGTCAATACCCCTGGCAGGGACTCCGACCTCCTGGTCCTGATGTTGAATTTGTGACCTAGATTCTAAGAACTCGTTCAAGGGGCCTGGTACTCGACCAACTTGCCCCTTAAAATTACCTTGTGATTTAGGAGGCTTAGGATAAGCCACCTCATCCTTGTATGCCTTAATATCTCTTTGGAGTTTCTTAATCTTGGTCGAAGTAATTTTGGATATATATTGATCAATGCTGGTATATATCCGCTCATAGTCGTATCTGTATCTTGGGAAGTTAATATCCAACTTAATCACCTCTTCTAAGATCAATATTTCTCTTGTCAGGCTGTTAATTGCTTCCTGGTAATGGGTACTAATTAAATTTAGGAGTTCAGACCCATGTCTATCAAACGGAGAGAAGGTCCTTATGAAACTTAGAACCTTCTTCTAACCTTTTTGGGTACTGCCAGGAACAAAGCCCCTTTGGTACTATCTTTGAATGCCGGCATTCACCAAAATATGAAACCTGTAATTATAATTTCCTTAATTTAATCAATTTTTTTGTTTCGCTTAAACATTTTTCATTCATTGGCATTCAGCGTTGTTTAAATTTGGTTTGGATTATTTGAATCGATTTTTCCACTGGAATTGTGGTGTGAGCATTGGCCAGCTTTGTTGTAGTTTGTCTCACTTGTTTTGGGTGGTGCAGTTCCTGAGAGGAGCTAGCAATGTAAGACCCCCGAGGAGAGCTCCCACTCCTGCCTGGGACCTTAACTTTGTACTAGAAAAGCTCACACTTCCCCTTTTGAGCCTGCTGCTACAGCAGAGTTAAAATTTCTCTCTTGGAAAACAGCCTTACTTCTAGCCATCACCTCAGCAAAAAGAGTGTACGAGTTGCAGGCCCTTTTGGCTGTGGAACCCTTCATTATCTTCCATGCAGGCAGGGTTTTCCTCAGGACTAACCCATCATTTATGCCCAAGGTGGTATGCAGTGTGGCTTTAAATCAATCCATCCATTTACCAACCTTTTTTTCCTAATCCTCAGAATAAAGGGGAAAGGATCCTGCACTCCTTGGACGTGCACAGACAGCTTAGGTTCTAATTTGACAGGACTAAATCTTTCAGAAAATCTGACCAGCTGCTAGTCAGCTTTGCTACAGGGGAAGAGGGCAAGGCAATTTTAAAGCAAACCATCTCCAAATGAATAGCTCACTGCATCCATTTATGCTACAAACACAATGGAAAACCTACCCCGCAGGGGATCTGAACCAATTCCACTAGGGCTACCTCAACCTCTACAGCATTTCTCAGGGAAGTCCCTAACAGGGACATCCTGGAAGCTGCAACCTGGAGTTCAGTACACACCTTCAACAAGCATTACCACTTACCTATGTTTTCTAAATCCAGAGCTGGGTTGGGTTTGCTACAGCAGTCTTACAAGGCCTGCTAGCCAGCTCTAACACATCTTGACTGCCTTCACCCTTCTTCAGCTGTGGGAATCAACCCACGTGTGATGACTGCAACAGTGAAACAGGAAGAACATAGTACAGTTGTGTACACTTACCATAAATGTAGATGTTAGAGTGTATTCACTGTTACAGTCCTGGTTACCCTCCCTCCAGCCCCCTGACTTTTCTATGCTTTCTACCTATCCTCTTTTTTGGCCATATTTTATGGCAGTGGTATTTACTTTTCACTGGAGGTGTTCCACACCATGTAATTGTTTCCTATTTTGGGGGCTCCTGACATATGGGGCAAGAAAAACTGATGTAATGCTGTTGACTGCATATTTTATACCCCTGATGACCTGACGTCATGGAAGAGGTGACAACATCTGAATCAGAAATCCCAAGACTCTGTATTCAGGCTGACTGAGGGCTACCTGCAGACAGATAACCCAAGTGTGATGACTGCAACAGTGAATACACTTGAATATCTACATTTATGATAAGTGTACACAACTGTACTATCTAAGCAGTGGCTACCTCCACTTCAAAACCAGGGAGTTCTAAGCCACCCCCTTATGGTAAGAATTCACAATGACTCACCCCCTCCACCCCCTTCCTCTGCCCACCTTCACTTACCCCTAGGGGGAAAACTCTCCTTTCACTCAAGCACCTGGGCTACGATTACCACGGACCACTGGATTCTGAACATTATGTCTCAGGGATACAAAATTTCCTTCCACACCCTTCCAACCCCCAAAGGGTTCCCAGACCTACCACCAAATAATTGTGCATAGGCACAAAAGCAAATCCTTTCCCTACTCTCTATGAAGGCAGTAGAGCATGTTCCTGCAGAACAGACAGGCCAAGGTTTCTACTCCAAACTTTTTCTGGTGCCCAGAAAAGAAGGCACCTGGTGCCCCATCCTCAATTTCTCCATCCTGTACACCTTCCTGGTGATCCCAAAATTCAAAATGCTCACCCTCCAGCAGCTGCTACCCATGCTGCCAAAGGACACTTGGCTAGCCACCCTAGATCTAAAAGAAGCCTACCTCCACATTCATATCTGGGAATCCTGCAGGAAATATCTCCGTTTCGGGGCAGGATCTCAACACTTTCAGTTCTCTGCACTTCCCTTTGGCTTATATACTGCTCCCAGAGTTTTCAAAAAATGTTTGGCTCCAGTTATTGCCTTTGCAGACAAAGAAATATTCAGCCACCAGGTCCCAGAGAGGGACTCAGTCCTACCCTCTATGCATGCTGGCCATGACCTTTGGCACACAGCCTCTGCCATGCAACTACACCTTTTAGCACAATTCCTACCAGGCTCTCTCAACTCTCTGTCAGACCAATTAAGCAGAAATCTTCTGGACCCACACAAGTGGCAAACAGGTGCCCACCCAAAGGATAATCTTCCTGTGAGCAAGTCTGAACACAGCATCCCATATGGCACACCTTACTCCAGAAAAACAAATTTTCCTGACAGCCTACTTCTCTCAACTAGCCACCAGGCCCCAGCTAACTACAAGGAAGATCCTGCAAGCTCTGGGGTTCATGGCATCTTGCATACTACTCATTCCATATGCCAGACTGCATATGAGAAAACTTTAATGGTACCTAAAGAGCCTTTGGTGCCAACACACTCAAGACCTGGAAACTCTTCTACCTTGCCTCAGAAAAGATTTTCTTTGGTGGGCAACATCATGCTCCCACAACAAGGGAATTCCTTTCTTCCCACCCCCTGCCACCCAGACCCTCACCACAGACACATCAGACTATGCTTGGGGTGCACCCCTGGACAGCAGGTGCATATAGGGCTAATGGAGCCCAAAGCAAATCCCTGTGCACATCAATCAAAAATAGATGAAGGCTGTGCAGCATACCTTGATAGCTTTCAAGCCCCTCATCTCTCCAGGGGCTCTCCTGATCAAAACAGACAACACCACTGTGATGTGGTACATCAACAAGTAGAGGGGGACTCACTCCTACCCTCTATGCAGGCTAGCCCATGACCTTTGGTGCACAGCCTCTGCCATGCAACTACACCTGTTAGCACAATTCCTACCAGCCTCACTCAACTCTCTCTCAGACCAATTAAGCAGAAATATTCTGAACCCACACAAGTGGCAACTCAACATAAGTACCTTCACACTAATAACTCAGAAATGGGGAACCCCAAAGATTGACCTCTTTGCCTCCCACACCAACTATCAGCTCAGCAAATTCTCCACCAGGGAGCATCACTGCATGGCTAGTAAAATGTGGATGCCTTGTCCTTCCCCTGGGTCAATCTATTGGTCTAAGCCTTTCCTCCCCTACCCTAATCCCTAGGGTACTGCTCAAAATAAGGGAGGAAAAAACAAGGACCATTCTTATAGCTCCAGACTGGCCCTGGCAGCACTGGTACCACCTGTTGCGCAGCCTGTCCCTGCTGCCCCCATGGCATCTTCCTCAGATTCCAAACTGACAGAGGGAAGGATAATTCATCCATCCCCAATTGCAGACACTCAATTTGGCAGCTTGGCTTATTCCCCAACCCTGAACCAATCTGCCATTCTCAGTAAACAGGTTCTGGATATTCTCCATGAGGCCAGATGCCCTAGAATCAGAAAGTCTTATGCTGATAAATGGAAAAGGTTCTGCACCTGGATCCTGGCTAAGGCAGCCAGTATGGCACAGCCCTCCCTCCCTCTCATCCTGGATTACTTAGCTGACTTACTACACAGTGGCCTCTCTTTCTCCTCTCTAAAAATTCATGCCTGTGCTATTTCTGCTCGTTTTCCCACTGAGCAGCCCCTTTTCTCACACCCTCTGATCAAACAGTTCTTAGAGGGGCTAGCAACGTGAGGCCACCCAGAAGGGCACCAACACCAGCTTGGGACCTTAACTTCATATTGGAAAAGCTCACCCTGCCCTCTTTTTAACCAGCATCTTCTGCAGAGCTAAAATTTCTCTCCTGGAAGAGAATATTCCTTCTGGACATCACTTCAGCCAGAAGAGTCTCTGAGCTGTAAGCACTCATGGCTGTGGAACCCTTCATCATCTTCCATGCAGACAGGGTATCCCTCAGAACTAACCCATCCTTCATGCCCAAGGTGGTGTCCCATGTGGCTCTCAACCAAACCATTAA